>NC_066519.1:2351978-2419478 GCF_024679095.1 Eriocheir sinensis
TTATAAGTCCAGAGAGAGAGAGAGAGAGAGAGAGAGAGAGAGAGAGAGAGAGAGAGAGAGAGAGAGAGAGAGAGAGAGAGAGAGAGAGAGAGAGAGAGAGAGAGAGAGAGAGAGAGAGAGAGAGAGAGAGAGAGAGAGAGAGAGAGAGAGAGAGAGAATTATAGAAGCCATGAAGAGTTTTCTGGCAAAAATGTGGTGTGCAAGAAATAGGGAATTGGAACATTTCTAATGGATACTGCTTGTGTTGTTTTATTTATGACAGGTTGTGCCGATACGAAGGCCTGACTCTCCAACGGGTCACCTGTACAGCAAGAGCAAGAGCAAGACCGACAGCCCGCCTCGGCACCTCAACCCGCCCCAGAGCTCCCTCCATGGCCTCCTGAAGGGCTTGAGGTGTTCAGGCTCCCCACAGTGCTGCCCCTCACAGAGCCAGGGCAGTGCCACACCTGTTAGCTGCGGCGCCATGCCCGGTCTGAGGGCGCCGCTGGACTGTGAGTGTTTGACCTTATTTTGAAGCTACTATTTGACCATCGCAGGAATTTTTACACGTTTCATTAGTCTTCATTAATGAATGAGTGCCTCAAGTCGTTGTTTTGGCTCTGGGGTGCCGCACATAACCTATTCCCAAAGCTTAAAAAGGAGGTCAATCAGGTCACCAAATTACTCCAGAATCACACCCAACACACACTGAATTGCTCCAGAATCGCACCCAACACATTGAATTCCTCCAGAATCACACCCAACACATTGAACTCCTCCAGAATCACACTCAACACACACTGAATTGCTCCTGAATCACACCCAACACACACTGAATTACTCCAGAATCACACCCAACACACACTCAAACGCACATGATTTCCAGTTAGCTTTGTAGACTGATTCTAGATAATGCGGCGGGCAGCTATCAGTTGCATGAAACGCATATATGTGTTGGCTGTGCAGGGGAGGAAAGTGAAGGAAGTGTAATTGTTAGTGTTGGTGTGTTGTGGTGACAAGTGAGTGTGTATTGGTTTTCTGAAAAAAGTCTATTGTACCGCAGTCTGTAGACAGAGGCTGTTCCATTGGTGTATGGTGCGTGAAAAGTATGAAAGTATGAAAGTATACCCGTTAGTTTTTATCTTAGAGCAATTCTGAGTGTACCATTTAATTCGTCGGGGTTTTATGCATCGATTAGGTTCCCTTTGCAAATCTCAAAGTAAAAACTAAGCGAGAAATATCACATTTTCCATACACGTCGGCAAAACACCCATACTTATGAATTGCTGTTCCATTACCCTAACCTAACTCGATTTCACGAGTTAGGTTAGAGTAAGAAAACAGCAATCCATAAGATTGGGTGTTGAGTGATGAGTCAAAAGAAAAAGAAGAAAACCTTGCTCAGCAATGCAGTGGTTACTGTGCATAGCTCCGTTATAAGGCCTCAAGAAGAGGAAGAAGGTCTAGATTTTAGAATTCGGAAATAGGTCATATGGGGTGTCGAGTAGATGGTTAATGGGGTCAGTAAATTGCGTGGAGATAATTAGAGGGGGCGGAGGTTCATAATAATGTGTGAGGGGCTAATGGGAGTAATTGGAATTCGTAGGTAGGGCATGTTCGGTATCGAAAAAGGGGTAAAAGGGGTTAGTAAATTGCGTGGAGAAAGGGGGCGGGATGTAGCGGTAATTGGGGGAGGACTAATGGGAGTAAGTGAAGCTCAAAAATAGGTCATGTGAGGTGTCGAATACTAGTTAAAGGGGGTCAATAAATTGCGTGGTGATAATCAGAGGGGGCGGGGGGCTAGGGTAAGGAGGGGGTGCTATTGGGAGTAGGTGGAATTCGTAATTAGGTCATGTTCGGTGTCTAATAGCGAGTAAATGGGGTTAGTAAATTGCGTGGTGATAATTAAGGGGGGCGGGGGTGAAAAGTAATGGGGGGGGCTAATGGGAATAGGTGGAATTCGAGAATAGGTCATCTCATGTATCGAATAGGAAATTAATCGGGTCAGTAATTTGCGTGGTGATAATTAAAGGGGGATGAGGTTGATGGTAATGGAGGAGGGCAAATGGGAGTAGGTGGAATACGGAAATGACTTCATTTTATTTTTTTTATATAAAATAGCCTAATAAATACATCGTAAAATGACATTAACTCCATTAGCGTTCATCGTAAAGCAATTCCCAAAGTACCATTCGATTCGGCGGACGTTTCTGCATGGGGTAGGTGCCCATTTCAAAGTTCATACTAAAAACTAAGCGATAAAATTCAATACCCCGAAACACCGTTAATTTTGCCTGGGGCGTTGATATTAGGCCATGAAGTGCTTCCTCATCCTTTTCTACATAAGATGAAATGCCTCTGGGAAATAGAAAAAGGAATAAAAGCGGTTTTTTTCTGTACATCAAAAAAATCCACGAACATTCCTGATACTTTTATGCAAATATATCCGTTAGTTTTTATATTAGAGCAATTCTGAGTGTACCAATCGATTCGTCGGAGTTTTCAGCATCGATTAAAACTTAGCGAGAAATATCACATTTTCCATACATGTCGACACAACACCCATGCTGAGGAATTGCTGTTCCATTAGTGTAACCTAACTCGATTTCACGAGTTACGTTAGAGTAAGAATTCCATTTGCGTTCGTCGTAAAGCAATTCTGAGGGTACCATTCGATTCGGGGGACGTTTCTGCATGGCGTAGGTGCTCTTTTCAAAGTTCAGACCAAATACTTAGCGAGAAAATTCAACTTTTCTTGTTTCCCGCAAAAAAGGACCATACCCCTAACACCGTTAATTTTGACCGGAGCGTTGATTTCAGGCCATGAACGGCTTCCTCATCCTTTTCTACATAAGCTGAAATGCCTCTGGGAAATAAAAAAAAGGAATAAAAGCGGGTTTTTTACTGTAAATCAAAAAAATCATCGAAGATTTCAAACAGTTATTTGCAAATATAACCGCTAGTTTTTATCTTAGACCAATTCTGAGTGTACCATTCGATTCGTCGGAGTTTTCTGCATCGATTAGGTACCCTTTGCAAAGTTCAGAGTAAAAACTAAGCGAGAAATATCACTTTTTCCATTCATGTCGACACAACACCCAACCTTATGAATTGCTGTTCCCTTAACAAAACCTAACTCGATTTCACGCGTTAGGTTAGAGTAAGAAAACAGAAATTCATAAGATTGGGTGTTGTGTGATGGGTCAAAAGAAGAAGAGGAAGAAGACCCTGCTCCGCGATGCAGTGGTTACTGTGCACAGCACCGTTATAAGGCCTCAAGAAGAGGAAGAAGATCTATATACTAGAATTCGGAAATAGGTCATATGGGGAGTCGAGTAGGGGATTAATGGGGTCAGCAAATTGCGTGGTGATAATTAGAGGGGGCGGGGGTTAATAATAAAGGGGGGGGGGTTAATGGGAAAAGTCGGAATTCGTAATTAGGTCATATTCGGTTGCGAATAAGGGGTAAATGGGGTCAGTAAATTGCGTGATGAAAATTAAAAGGGGCGGGGGTTAACGGTAAGAGGGGGGGGGGCTAATGGGAGTAGGTGAAACTCGAAAATAGGTCATGTGAGGTGTCGAATACTGGGTAAATGGGGTCAGTAAGTTGCGTGGTGATAACCAGAGGGGGCGGGGGGCTAGGGTAAAGGGGGGGGCTATTGGGAATATGTGGACTTCGTAGTTAGGTCATGTTCGGTATCGAATAAGGGGTAAACGGGGTCAGTAAATTGCGTGGTGATAATTAAAAGGGGCTGGGGTTAACGGTAATTGGGGGGTGCTAGTGGGAGCAGGTGTAATTCGTAGTTACCAAGGCCTGATCATGTGCTAGACTCAAGTTATGTGTTCACCATGGCCTGTTCATGTGCTAGATTCGTGATATGTAATCACCACGGCCTGATCATGTGCTAGAATCGTGGTATGAGTTAACCACGACCTGATCATGTGCTGGACTCGTGATATGTGTTCATCACTGCCCGATCATGTGCTAGACTCGTGGTATAAGTTCACCACTGCCAGATCATGTGCTAGACTCGTGTAAGAAGTTCACCATGGCCTGATCATGTTCTGGACTCGTTATATGTTTTAACCACCGCCTGATCATGTGCTTGACTCGTGATATGGATTCACCATGGCCCGATCATGTGCTAGACTCGGTATGTGTATGAGTTGTGTTGCAATTCATTCCATTGTGTTGGATTTCATTGTTTTGTGTTCCATATGATTATAATGACTTCCTTTTCATTGTTATCTGTTCCATTTTATTGTTTTGTGTTGAATTTCATCGAACTCTATTCCACTTCATGGTATGGTGTTGCATTCCATTGTTCAAATTGCCCAGAGCGTTGATTTGAGGCTTCCTCATCATTTTCGACATAAGATGAAGTACCTCTTCGAATCAAAATACTTAAATGTAAAGAAATGGCATCATTTTATTTTTTAATATAAAAATAGCCTAATAAAATCCATGGTAAAATGACAATAACTCCATTTGCGTTCGTCGTAAAGCAATTCCGAGGGTACCATTCGATTCGGGGGACGTTTCTGCATGGCGTAGGTGCTCTTTTCAAAGTTCAGACCAAATACTTAGCGAGAAAATTCAACTTTTCTTGTTTCACTCAGAGGGGACCATACTCCTAACACCGTTAATTTTGCCCGAAGCGTTGATTTCAGGCCATGAACGGCTTCCTCATCCTTTTCTACATAAGGTGAAATGCCTCTGGGGAATAAAACTAGGAATAAAAGCGGGTTTTTTTCAGTAAATCAAAATAATCATCGAAGATTCCAAACAGTTATTTGCAAATATATCCTATAGTTTTTATCTTAGAGCAATTCTGAGTGTAGCATTCGATTCGTCGGAGTTTTCTGCATCGATTAGGTACCCTTTGCAAAGTTCAGAGTAAAAACTAAGCGAGAAATATCACTTTTTCCATTCATGTCGACACAACACCCAACCTTATGAATTGCTGTTGCCTTAATTTAACCTAACTAGATTTCACGCGTTAGGTTAGAGTAAGAAAACAGCAATTCATAAGATTGGGTGTTGTGTGATGGGTCAAAAGAAGAAGAGGAAGAAGGCCCTGCTCCGCGATGCAGTGGTTACTGTGCACAGCACCGTTATAAGGCCTCAAGAAGAGGAAGAAGATCTACATACTAGAATTCGAAAATAGGTCATATGGGGTGTCGAGTAGGGGGTTAATGGGGTCAGTAAATTGCGTGGTGATAATTAGAGGGGGCGGGGGTTAAAAATAAAGGGGGGGGGTTAATGGGAGTAGGTGGAATTTGTAATCAGGTCATGTTCGGTATCGAATAAGGGGTAAATGGGGTCAGTAAATTGCGTCGTGATAATTAAAGGTGGCGGGGGTCAACTGTAATGGGGGGGGGGGGGGGCTAATGGGAGTAGGTGAAACTCGAAATTAGGTCATGTGAGATGTCGAATACTGGTAAAATGGGGTGAGTAAATTGCGTGGTGAAAATCAGAGGGGGCGGGGGTTAGGATAAGGGGGGGGCTATTGGGAGTAGGTGGAAATCGTAATTATGTCATATTCGGTGTCGAATAGGGAGTAAATGGGGTCAGTAAATTTCGTGGTGATAATTAAAGGGGGCGGTGGTAAAAAGTAATGGGGGGGGGGCTAATGGAAATAGGTGGAATTCGAAAATAGGTCATGTGAGCCGTCGAATAAAGAATAAATCGGGTCAGTAGTTTGCGTGGTGATAATTAAAGGGGGATGAGGTTGATCGTAATGTGGAGGGCTAAACGGAGTAGGTGGAATATAGAAATGGCTTCATTTTATTTTATTTTTATAAAAATAGCCTAATAATATACATCGTAAAATGACAATAACTCCATTAGCGTTCATCGTAAAGCAATTCTGAAAGTACCGTTCGATTCCGCGGACGTTTCTACATGGGGTAGGTGCCCATTTCAAAGCTCATATTAAAAACTAATCGATAAAATTCATCTTTTCTTGTTTTTCGCAAAGGGGATCATACCCCCAAACACCGTTAATTTTGCCCGGAGGGTTGATTTCAGGCCATGAACGGCTTCCTCATCCTTTTCTACATAAGATGAAATGCCTCTGGGAAATAGAAAAATGAATATAAGCCCTTTTTTTCTGTAAATCAAAAAAATCCCAGAACATTCCTTTTTTTTTTTTTTTACAACAAAGGAGGCAGCTCAAGGGCACACAAAAAAAGAAAACAATAATAAAAAAAAAAAGCCCGCTACTCGCTGCTCCTAAAGTAAAACAAAAGAGGTGGCCGAAAGGAAGATCAAATACAGGAGGAGAGGTGTCCTGATACCCTCCTCTTGAGAGAGTTCAAGTCGTAGGCAGGAGGAAATACAGATGAAGGAAGATTGTTCCAGAGTTTACCAGCGTGAGGGATGAAAGAGTGAAGATGCTGGTTAACTCTTGCATAAGGGGTTTGGACAGTATAGGGATGAGCATGAGTAGAAAGTCGAGTGCAGCGGGGCCGCGGGAGGGGGGGAGCCATGCAGTTAGCAAGTTCAGAAGAGCAGTCAGCGTGGAAATATCGATAGAACATAGAGAGGCAACATTGCGGCGGAATTTAAGAGGTAGAAGACTATCAGTATGAGGAGGAGTGCTGATGAGACGAAGAGCCTTAGCCTCCACTCTGTCCAGAATTCCTGATAGTTATATGCATATATATCCGATAGTTTTTATCTTAGAGCAATTCTAAGTGTACCCTTCGATTCGTCGGAGTTTTCTGCATCGATTAGGTACCCTTTGCAAAGTTCAGAGTAAAATCTAAGCGAGAAATATCACTTTTTCCATTCATGTCGACACAACACCCAACCTTATGAATTGCTGTTCCCTTAACTAAACCTATCTCGATTTCACGCGTTAGGTTAGAGTAAGAAAACAGCAATTCATAAGATTGGGTGTTGTGGGATGGGTCAAAAGAAGAAGAGGAAGAAGACCTTGCTCCGCAATTCAGTGGTTACTGTGCATAGCTCCGTTATAAGGCCTCAAGAAGAGGAAGAAGGTCTAGATTTTTGAATTCGGAAATAGGTCATATGGGGTGTCGAGTAGGGGGTTAATTGGGTCAGTAAATTGTGTGGTGATAATTAGAGGGGGCGGAGGCTCATGATAATGTGGGGGGGGCTAATGGGAGTAATTTGAATTCGTATTTAGGTCATCTTCGGTATCGAATAAGATGTAAATGGGGTCAGTAAATTGCGTGGTGATAATTAAAGGGGGCGGAGGTAAACGGTAATTGGGGGGGGGGCTAATGGGAGTTGGTGAAACTCGAAAATAGGTCATGTGAGGTGTCGAATACTGGGTAAATGGGGTCAGTAAATTACGTGGTGATAATCAGAGGGGGCGAGGGGTTAGAGTAAGGGGGGGGGCTATTGGGAGTAGGTGGAATTCGTATTTAGGTCATGTTCGGTGTCGAATAGGGAGCAAATGGGGTCAATAAATTGCGTGGTGATAATTAAAGAGAGCGGGGATGAAAAGTAATTCGGGGGGCTAATGGGAATAGATGGAGTTCGTAATTAGGTCAAGTCAGATGTCGAATAGGGAGTAAATCGGGTCAGTAATTTTCGTGGTGATAATTAAAAGGGGTTGAGGTTGATGGCAATGGGAGGGACTAATGGGAGTAGGTGGAATACGGAAATGGCTTCATTTTAATTATTTTTAAATAGCCTAATAATATGCATCGTAAAATGACAATAACTCCATTAGCGTTCATCGTAAAGCATTTCTGTAAGTCACATTCGATTCGGCGGGCGTTTCTGCATCGGGTAGGTGCCCATTTCAAAGTTCATACTAAAAACTAAGCGATAAAATTTATGTTTTCTTGTATTTCGCAAAGGGGACCAAGTAGAGGAAGAAGACCTTGCTCCGCGATGCAGTGGTTACCGTGCATAGCTCCGTTATAAGGCCTCAAGAAGAGAAAGAAGATCTAGATGCTAGAATTCGGAAATAGGTCATATGGGGTGTCGAGTAGGGGTTTAATGGGGTCAGTAAATTGCGTGGTGATAATTAAATAGGGCGGGGGCTCATGTTAATGTGGGAGGGCTGATGGGAGTAATTGGAATTCGTAATTAGGTCATGTTCGGTGTCGAATAAAGGAAAATGGGGTCAGTAAATTGCTTGGTGATAATTAAAGGGGGCGGGGGTTAACGGTAATTGGGGGGACTAATGGGAGTAGGTGAAACTCGAAAATAGGTCATATGAGGTGTCGAATACTGATTAAATAAGGTCAGTAAATTGCGTGGTGATAATCAGAGGAGGCGGGGGGTTAGGGTAAGGGGGGGGGGGCTATTGGGAGTAAATGGAATTCGTAATTAGGTCATATTCGGTGTCGAATAGGGAGTAAACTAGGTCAGTAAATTGCGTGGTGATAATTAAAGGGGGCGGTGGTGAAAAGTAATGGGGGGGGGTAATTGGAATAGGTAGAATTCGAAAATAGGTCATGTCCGGTGTCGAATAGGGAATAAATCGGGTCAGTAATTTGCGTGGTGATAATTAAAGAGGGATGAGGTTGATAGTAATGTAGGGGGCTAATGGGACTAGGTGGAATACGGAAATGGCTTCATTTTATTTAATTTTTATAAAAATAGCCTAATAAAATACATCGTAAAATGACAATAACTCCATTACCGTTCTTCGTAAAGCAATTCTGATAGTACCATTTGGATCGGCGGACGTTTTTTGCATGGGGTAGGTGCCCATTTCAAAGCTCAGACTAAAAACTAAGCAATAAAATTCATCTTTTCTTGTTTTTCGCAAAGGTGACCATAACCCCATACACCGTTAATTTTGCTTGGGGCGTTGCTTTTGGTCAGTAAATTGCGTCGTAATAATTAAAGAGTGCGGGGGTTAACGGTAATGGGGGTGGGCTAATGGGAGTACATGAAACTCGAAAAAAGGTCATGTGAGGTCTCGAATACTGGGTAGATTGGGTGAGTCAATTGCGTGGTGATAATCAGAGGGGGCGGGGGGTTAGGGTAAGTCGGGGGGGCTATTGATAGGAAGACTTTGCTCCGCGATGCAGTGGTTATCGTGCATAGCTCCGTTATAAGGCCTCAAGAAGAGAAAGAAGATTTAGATGCTAGAATTCGGAAATAGGTCATATGGGGTGTCGAGTAGGGGTTTAATGGGGTCAGTAAATTGCATGGTGATAATCAGAGTGGGCGGGGGGTTAGGGTAATGGGGGGGGGGGGCTATTGGGATTAAGTGGATTTCGTAATTAGGTCATGTTCGGTGTCGAATAGGGAGTAAATAGGGTCAGTAAATTGCGCGGTGATAACTAAAAAGGCGGGGATGAAAAGTAATGGGGGGGCTAATGGGAATAGGTGGAATTCGAGAATAGGTCATCTAAGGTGTCGAATAGGGAATAAATCAGGTTAGTAATTTGCGTGGTGACAATTAAAAGGGGATAAGGTTGATGGTAATGGGGGGGAGTGTTATGGGAGTAGGTGGAATACGGAAATGGCTTCATATATTTTTTTTTTATATAAAAATAGCCTAATAAAAAACATCGTAAGGTAACAATAAATCCATTAGCCTTCATCGTAAAGCAATTTTGAAAGTACCATTCGATTCGGCGGACGTTTCTGCATGGGGTTGGTGCCCATTTCAAAGTTCATACTAAAAACTAAGCGATAAAATTCATCTTTTCTTAATTTTCGCAGAGGGGACCATACCCCCAAACACCGTTAATTTTGCCTGGGGCGTTGATTTCAGGCCATGAACGGTTTCCTCATCTTTTTCTACATAAGATGAAATGCCTCTGGGAAATAGAAAAAGGAATAAAAGCGTTTTTTTCTGTAAATCAAAAATATTCCCCGAACATTCCTGATAGTTATATGGAAATATATCCGTTACTTTTTATCTTATAGCAATTCTGAGTTTACCATTCGATTCGTCGGAGTTTTCTGCATCAATTAGGTACCCTTTGCAAAGTTCAGAGTAAAAACTAAGCGAGAAATATCACATTTTCCATACACGTCGACACAACACCCATACATATGAATTGCTGTTCCATTAGTCTAACCTAACTCGATTTCACGAGTTAGGTTAGAGTAAGAAAATAGCAATTCGTAAGGTTGGGTTTTGTGGGATGGGTCAAAAGAAGAAGAGAAAGAAGACCTTGCTCAGCAATGCGGTGGTTACTGTGCATAGTTCCGTTATAAGGCCTCAAGAAGAGGAAGAAGGTCTAGATTTTAGAATTCGGAAATAGCTCATATGGGGTGTCGAGTAGAGGGTTAATGGGATCAGTAAATTGCGTGGTGGTAATTAGAGGGGGCGTAGGTTCATAATAATGTGTGGGGGGCTAATGTCAGTAATTGGAATTCGTAATTAGGTCATGTTCGGTATCGAAAAAGGGGTAAAAAGGGTCAGTAAATTGCATGGTGATAATTAAAGGGGGCGGGAGCTAACGGTTATTAGGGGGGGACTAATTAGAGTAGGTGAAACTCGAAAATAGGTCATGTGAGGTGTCGAATACTGGTTAAATGGGGTCAATAAATTGCGTGGTGATAATCAGAGGGGGCGGGGGGCTAGGGTAAGGAGGGGGGGCTATTGGGAGTAGGTGGAATTCGTAATTAGGTCATATTCGGTGTCGAATAAGGAGTAAATGGGGTCAGTAAGTTGCGTGGTGATAATTAAAGGGGGCGGGGGAGAAAAGTAATTGGGGGGCTAATGGGAATAGGTGGAATTCGAAAACAGGTCATATCAGGTGTCGAATAGGGTTTAAATCGGGTCGGTAATTTACGTGGTGATAAATAAAGGGGGATGAGGTTGATCGTAATTGGGGGGGGGGGGCTAATGGGAGTAGGTGGAATACGGAAATGACTTCATTTTATTTTTTTTATATAAAAAAAGCCCAATAAAATAGATCGTAAAATGACAATAACTCCATTAGCGTTCATCGTAAAGCAATTCTTAAAGGACCGTTCGATTCGGCGGACGTTTGTGTATGGGGTAGGTGCCCATTTCAAAGTTCATACTAAAAACTAAGCGATAAAATTAATCCTTTCTTGTTTTTCGCAAAGGGGACCATACCCCCAAACAACGTTAATTTTGCCTGGGGCGTTGATTTCAGGCCATGAACTGATTAGATACGCTTTGCAAAGTTCAGAGTAAAAACTAAGCGAGAAAAATCATTTTTCCAGATACGTCGACACAACACCCATACTTATGAATTGCCATTCCATTAGTCTAACCTAGCTCGATTTCACAAGTTAGGTTAGAGTAAGAAAACAGCAATTCATAATATTGGGTGTTGTGGGATGGGTCAAAAGAAGAAAAGGAACAAGACCTTGCTCCGCGATGCAGTGGTTACTGTGCATAGCTCCGTTATAAGGCCTCAAGAAGAGAAAAAAGATCTAGATGCTAGAACTCGGAAATAGGTCATATGGGGTGTCGAGGAGGGGGTTAATGGGATCAATAAATTGCGTGGCGATAATTAGAGGGGGCGGGAGTACATGATAATGCGGGGGGGGCTAGTGGGAGTAGGTGGAATTAGTAATTAGGTCATGTTCGGTATCGAGTAAGGGGCAAATGGGGTCAGTAAATTGCGTGGTTATAATTAAAGAGGGCGGGGGTTAACGATAATGGGGAGGGCTAATAGGAGTACGCGAAACTCGAAAATAAGTCATGTGAGGTGTTGAATACTGGGTAAATGGGGTCAGTACATTGCCTGGTGATAAACAGAGAGGGCGGGGGGTTAGGGTAAGGGGGGGGAGCTGTTGTGAGTAGGTGGAATTCGTAATTTGGTCATGTTTGGTGTCGAATAGTGAGTAAATGGGGTCAGTAAATTGCGTGGTGATAATTAAAGGGGGGGTGGGTTGATAATTAATGGGGGGGGCTAATGGGAATAGGTTGAATTCGAAAATAGGTCATGTCAGGTATCGAATAGGAAATAGCTTCATTTTATTTAATTTTTATAAAAATAGCCTAATTATATACATCGTAAAATGACAATAACTCCATTACCGTTCTTTGTAAAGCAATTCTGAACGTATCATTTGAATCGGCGGACGTTTCTGCATGGGGTAGGTGCCCATTTCAGAGTTCATACTAAAAAGTAAGCGATAAAATTCATCTTTTCTTGTTTTTCGCAAAGAGGACCATACCCCCAAACACCGCTAAATTTGCCCGGTGCGTGGCTTTCAGGCCATGAACGGCTTCCTCATCCTTTTCTACATAAGATGAAATGCCTCTGGGAAATAGAAAAAGGAATAAAAGCGGGTTTTTTTCTGTAAATCAACTACTACTACTAAGTACTACTACTACTACTGTATACTACTACAGGTGTTATAAAGTAAAAACAGATGTCATTATGTTCAAAAAGTAGTTTATTATGACCTTTACATATCCAAGCATTGACCTCAAGTTTATAATATATTCGAGGTCAAGGTTGATGTGTGTAGTTTTCATGTAGGGACAAGCTGGCTAAGTACAGCTTGACCCCTGACCCCCAAGATGAGCTGACGCGCAGGAATAGTTATAAGTCTACCCTCGTAAGACAGCATTTTTGAGGATATCAGTGCATTCAGTCAGTCAGTTATTCAGTCAGCCAGTCAGTGAGAGTCAGTCCATCCGTTAAGAAAGTCAGTCAGTCTCACACACACACACACACACACACACACACACACACACACACAGAGAGAGAGAGAGAGAGAGAATTATAGAAGCCATGAAGAGTTTTCTGGCAAAGATGTGGTGTGCAAGAAATAGGGAATTGGAACATTTCTAATGGATACTGCTTGTTGTTTTATTTATTACAGGTTGTGCCGATACGAGAGCTTGACTCTCCAACGGGTCACCTGCACAGCAAGAGCAAGACCGACAGCCCGCCTCGGCACCTCAGCCCGCCCCAAAGCTCCCTCCATGGCCTCCTGCAGGGCTTGAGGTGCTCAGGCTTCCCACACTGCTGCCCCATGCAGTGCCAGGGCAGTGCTACACTTGTAATCTGCGGCGCCATGCCCGGTCTGAGGGCGCCGCTGGACTGTGAGTGTTTGACCTTATTTTCAAGCTACTATTTGACCATCGCAGGAATAATTACACGTTTCATTAGTCTTAATTAATGAATGAGTGACTCAAGTCATTGTTTTGGCTCTGGGCTGCCGCACATAACCTATTCCCAAAGCTTAAAAAGGACGTCAATCAGGCCTTCACGAGTGTTTTACAGGTTCAAGGTGCAGAGGAAGGGTCAAACTGCATCCAGGCTCACTAATACACCCATGCAAGTGACCCAGACTCCTAGGAAATCACATCAACACAAAACAAATTACTACAGAATCATACCCAACACACCGAATTCATCCAAAATCACACCCAACACACTCAATTGCTCCAGTGCTAACAAATGCAATATAAATGAGTGATTTTTTAAAATTTTTCTCTCTATCTTTTGCCGTTTCTGTGTGTGTGTGTGTGTGTGTGTGTGTGTGTGTGTAAGGCTAGATTAGGTTAGGTTAGGTAAGGTTTGGTAAGGTTAGATTAGGTTAGGTAGGGGTAGATTAGGTTTGCTAAGGTTTTGCAAGGTCATATTAGGTTAGGTAAGGTTGGATTAGGTTAGGTAAGGTTAGATTAGGTTAGATAAGGTTAGATAAGGTTTGGTAAGGTTAGATTAGGTTATGCAAGGCTAGATTAGGATAGATTAGGTTAGGTAAGGTTATATTAGGCTAGGTAAGGTTAGATTAGGTTAGGTAAAGTTACATTAGGTTAGATAAGGTTAGATTAGGTTAGGTAAGGCTAGATTAGGATAGATTAGGCTAGGTAAGGTTATATTTGGTTAGGTAAGGCTAGATTAGGCTAGGTAAGGTTAGATGAGGTTAGGTAAGGTTAGATTAGGTTAGGTAAGGTTAGATTAGGTTTGCTAAGGTTATTTTAGGTTAGGTAGGGTTAGATTAGGCTTGGTAAGGTTAGATTAGGTTTGGGAAGGGTAGATAAGGTTTGGTAATCCAAATCACCATTCTGCAGGGAGTTGCCGGAGCCAGTGATGCCGTCGGACATAACAATAATAATAATAATAATAATAATAATAATAATAATAATAATAATAATAATAATAATAATAATAATCCAAATGACTATTCTGCAGGGAGTTGCCGGAGCCAGTGATGCCGTCGGACATAACAATAATAATAATAATAATAATCAAAATGACCGTTCTGCAGGGAGCTGCCGGAGCCAGTGATGCCGTCGGACATGATGCCACACTTTGAGGACGTAGCGATCATTCCTAACCCCGGGGAGCGCGCCGAGGCCATGCGCCAGCTGATCAACCGCCTGCAAACCGCCAACCGCCTGCTGCTACAATACATGTTCAAGCATATGGGACACATCATTGTAAGGGAAACTAGGGATTTTCTTTATGGTAGCTTTTATATATATATATATATATATATATATATATATATATATATATATATATATATATATATATATATATATATATATATATATATATATATATATCTCTCTCTCTCTCTCTCTCTCTCTCTCTCTCTCTCTCTCTCTCTCTCTCTCTCTCTCTCTCTCTCTCTCTCTCTCTCTCTCTCTCTCTCTATATTGATGATCTTTTTTTTCTCCTGTATTAATTCGCTGTCTTGAGGAGGAGGAGGAGGAAGAAGAAGAGGAGGAGGAATAAGAAGAGGAGGAGGAGGAGGAGGAGGAGGAGGAAGAAGAGGAGGAGGAGGAAGTAGAGAACCGAATGTGTATTTTAAATCTATTCCAGACAGAGATAGAGATTAGTTGCAGGCTCTTTTTTCCCCTTCAGTAAGATATGTGTGTGTGTGTGTGTGTGTGTGTGTGTGTGTGTGTGTGTGTGTGTGTGTGTGTGTGTGTGTGTGTGTGTGTGTGTGTGTTTCAGAGAGAGAGAGAGAGAGAGAGAGAGAGAGAGAGAGAGAGAGAGAGAGAGAGAGAGAGTGTGTGTGTGTGTGTTTTTGTGTGTGTGTGTGTGTGTGTGTGTGTGTGAGAGAGAGAGAGAGAGAGAGAGAGAGAGAGAGAGAGAGAGAGAGAGAGAGAGATTCACCACTCATTCATATACTCATCTTTTTTCTCTCTCTCTCTCTCTCTCTCTCTCTCTCTCTCTCTCATAATATACTGTTGATCTTTTTTTTCTCCTGTATTAATTCGCTGTCTTGAGGAGGAGGAGGAGGAAGAAGAAGAGGAGGAGGCGGGGGAGGAGGAGTAGGAGGAGGAAGAAGAAGAGGAGGAGGAGAAGGAGGAGGAGGAGGAAGTAGAGAACCGAATGTGTATTTTAAATCTATTCCAGAGAGAGAGAGAGAGAGAGAGAGAGATTAGTTGCAGGCTCTTTTTTTCCCTTCAGTAAGATATGTGTGTGTGTGTGTGTGTGTGTGTGTGTGTGTGTGTGTGTGTGTGTGTGTGTGTGTGTGTGTGTGTGTGAGAGAGAGAGAGAGAGAGAGAGAGAGAGAGAGAGAGAGAGATTGGTTGCAGGCTCTTTTTTCCCCTTCAGTAAGATGTGTGTGTGTGTGTGTGTGTGTGTGTGTGTGTGTGTGTGTGTGTGTGTGTGTGTGTGTGTGTCTCTCACCCATATCACCACACAAAAGGTATGTCCACGTATCTATATAATCTATGTAAACCCCTTGATATATACATTCACTCAGTCACTATAGGCCATAATGCATATAAACACCCCTATCAGTAACCACCTAACAACCATCAGCCTCACCATTTGTTAACTACCCCGCCTTGTTACGTGATGAACAGCATCTTGTCAGCCGTCCCAGCCTCTCGTCACCCTTTCCCCGCTGGACTCTGGGTAAAGACGTGACCAGCCCCCAGCCTCCAGCCTCTTGTCACACCTCCAAGCCTTTCCCCGCTGGACATTGCTTCGAGACGTGATGAACAACAACAGCCTCCAGCATTTGCCACACCTCCGAGCCTCTCTCCTCGTCATTTGCCCGGTGGACCCTGGACGAGGAGGACGTGAGGAAGAGGAGGTGAAGATGAAGACGAGGAATAAGTGGTGAGTGTTGGCTTATACTTATAATAGTGTTGGTATCAGTAGAAGTAGTAGTAGTATGTCAGACTTCTCTACGATTTGTTATGTAATATGCTATAATTACTACTACTACTACTACTACTACTACTACTACTGTTTAATGTGTGTTGTGATAATTATAAGTGGTGATTTTGGTGTTGAAAGAGAAGACAGGGAGGTGGGGGAGGGGGAGTAGATGCTTATTATATGGTGGTGGTGGTGATGATGAACTAGAACATGTGGTGATGAGATTGGTGTGTGGATAGGTTGGTGGTGGTGTTTGGTGTTGACTGGTGATATAACAAGCCAAGTGGTGGTGGTGGTGGTGGAGGTGGTGATGGGTGGTGGTGATGAGATTGGTATTGACGGTGATGAGATTTGAACTAGAACATGTGGTGATGGTGGTGGTGGTGATGGTGGTGGTGGTGATATCTACTATACATATCACACCCTATGACATGCCGTTTTTCGCAAATATCTTTCACACGAAGACTCGGATCAGCGTGGGACTTTGGCACAGATTGTTTCACACACTCCGCTAATTTTTGACGCTATTGTGCAATGCCAGATGCGGTTAATTATGGCGTTTACTCCTGACTGTGATGGCAAAACCTGCGTGAGCCACTTACACATTCGAACAGGTGAGGCGTGACGTATTTGTGACGTGTATCCACCACCTACCTCCACCCCTGGCTTCCCCTACTCCCATCCTTCCCTTTCCTTCCCTCCTCCTTCTCCCCTGCACTCTCTCCCCCCGCCCTCTTTCTCCCACATACCTCCCACTCTCTCTCTCTCTCTCTCTCTCTCTCTCTCTCTCTCTCTCTCTCTCTCTCTCTCTCTCTCTCTCTCTCTCTCTCTCTCTCTCTCTCTCTCTCTGTGTACATGCGATGTGAAGCGTTGCACACATATGACTTGTCTACAATGGCGGATAACTCGAAAGTATATGCTAAGTATGGTCTGGTGTTTTATGCACACGACCCTGATTCCTGTTCCAGCGTAACTGGATGTTGCTTAAGTGCTGTATGAGGTTTTTGGGGGCAATTACACAACCATTGAAAGTTATACGAGTATATGAACCTCCTTCCCACAGGTTACGTTCAGCGTATGACGGAATGAAGCACGTAGCTGACGCTTGATCATTTATAGGAAATCGCGTAGGAGACGGAAAGGAATAAGGGTGGAATTGAGGCGGGAATTCATTGCAGAGTAAAAACGTGAAACGAAATAGGAGAAATATATGAATAATTTATTCTGATGTTAGGAAAAGACTGCCATACGATATGTGAGAGAGAGAGAGAGAGAGAGAGAGAGAGAGAGAGAGAGAGAGAGAGAGAGAGAGAGAGAGAGAGAGAGAGAGATTAGCAAAAACACACACACACATACACACACACACACACACACACACAACCCCGCACGCACGCATGTACCTCCTCCTCCTCCTCCTCCTCCTTCCCTTCTTCACCTCCTCCTCCTCCTCCTCCTCTTCCTCCTACTACTCTTCCTCCTCCACCTCCTCCTCCTCCTCCTCCTCCTCCTCCTCCTCCTCCCCCTTTTCTTCCCCCTTCTCTTCTTCCTCTTATTCCTCCTTCTCCTCCTCCTCCTCCTCCTCCTCCTTATTGAATTTTTTCAGATTCAAGTCTTCAAGTATCTGAAAAAATTCAATAACGTCGATTACTCCAATTTCTTTGAATTGCAAACCAACCTAAGAACTAGAAATAACGGTTTACCCATTAAGTCTAGTCGGTGTAACACAGACATCGGAAGGAGTTTCTTTTCAAACCGAGTCATCCGTCACTGGAACAATCTTCCTTCAGAAGTAGTAAATGCGAATACTATCAACTCCTTCAAATATAGAATCGACCTTCACTTCGCTGCGTCGGGAGTAAACTGAATATTGAGTTGCTTTCATCTGCTCCTCAATATCGAGGTGCTTTCATCTGCTCCTCAATGTCGAGGTGCTTTCATCTGCTCCCCAGGCCCCAGGCTGTCGAGCAGATTAAATCACCAAAGCGGGCAACCTCGTAATGAGCCAATAGGCTTTCTGTTGCCTGCGTTTCCATGTTTCCATGTTTCCTCCTCCTCATCCACTTTCTTCTCCTCCTCCTCCTCCTCCATCTCTTCTTCCTCTTCATCCTGCTGCCGTTCCTCCTCCTCCTCCTCCTCCTCCTCCTCCTCCTCCTCCTCCTCCTCCTCCTTCTCTTATTCCTCCTCCCCCTCTTCCTCCTCATCCTCCTCTTCCTCCTCCTCCTCCTTCTCTTATTCCTCCTCCCCCTCTTCCTCCTCATCCTCCTCTTCCTCCTCCTCCTCCTCCTCCATCTCTTCTTCCTCCTCCTCCTCCTCCTCCTCCTCCTTCTCATCCTCCTTCTCCTCCTCCTCCTCCTCCTCCTCCTCCTCCTCCTCCTCCTCTTCCTCCTCCTCCTCCTCCTCCTCCTCCTCCTCCTCCTCCTCCTCCTCCTCCTTCTCCTCCTCATTCTCTTCTTCCTCCTACTCCTCCTCCTCCTTTTCTTCTTCATCCACATCCTCCTCCTCCTCCTCCTCCTCCACTTCTTCTTCCTCCTCCTATACCTCCCCCTTCTTCCACTTCATACCCCCAAACACCGTTAATTTAGACCGGACCGTTCATTTCAGGTCATGAACGGCGTCCTCATCCTTTTCTACATAAGGTGAAATGCCTCGGGGAAATAAAAAAAACGAGAAAAGCGGTTTTTTTATGGAAATCAAAAAAATCAACAAAAATTCATGATAGATGCAAATATACCCGCTACTTTTTATCTTAGAGCAATTCTCAGTGTACCATTCCATTCGTCGGAGTTTTCGGCATCGATTAGGTACCCTTTGCAAACTTCAGACTAAAAAATAAGAGAGAAATATCAATTTTTCCATACATGTCCACACAACACCCAACCTTATCAATTCCTGTTCCCTTAACCTAACCTAACTCGATTAACGAATTAGGTTACACTAAGAAAACAGCAATTCATAAGATAGGGTCTTGTGTCATGGCTCAAAAGAAGAAGAGGAAGAAGACCTTGCTCCGCGGTGCAGTGGTTACTGTGCATAGCTCCGTTATAAGGCCTCAAAAAGAGGAAGAAGATCTACATACTAGAATTCGGAAATAGGTCATATGGGCTGTCGAGTAGGGGGTTAATGGGCTCAGTAAATTGCGTGCTGATAATTAGAGGGGGCGGGGCTCAATAATAATGGGGGGGGTAATGGGACTAGGTGGAATTCGTAATTAGCTCATGTTCGGTGGCGAATAAGGGGTAAATGGGGTCAGTAAATTGTGTGGTGATGATCAGAGGGGGCGAGGGGTTAGGGTAAGGAGGGGGGCTACTGGAAGTAGGTGGAATTCGGAATTAAGTCATCTTCGGGGTTAAATGGGGTCACTTAATTGCGTGCTGATAATTAAAGGGGGAGGGGGTTAACGGTAAAGGGGGGGGGAGGGTAATGGGAGTAGGTGGAATTCGTAATTGGATCATGTTCGGTGGCGAATATGGGGTAAATGGGGTCAGTAAATTGTGTGGTGATGATCAGAGGGGGCGGGGGGTTAGGGTAAGGGGGGAGGGCTAATGGGAGTAGGTGGAATTCGTAATTAAGTCTTCTTCGGTGTCGAAAAGGGGTTAAATGAGGTCACTTAATTGCGTGCTGATAATTAAAGGGGGAGGGGGTTAACGGTAGTGGGAGGGGGGGGGGGGGTTGGGAGTAGGTGGAATTCGTAATTAGGTCATGTTCGGTGGTGAATAAGGGGGAAATGGGCTCAGTAAATTGCGTACTGATAATTAAAAGGGGCGGGGGGTTAAGGTAAGGAGGGGGAGGGCTAATGGGAGTAGTTGGAATTCGTAATTAAGTCATGTTCGGTGTCGAATAAGGGTTAAAAGGGGTCACTTAATTACGTGCTGATAATTGAAAGGGGAGGGGGTTGACGGTAATGGGAGGGGGGGGGGGGAAATGCGAGTAGGTGGAATTCGTAATTACGTCATGTTCGGTGGCGAATAAGGGGGAAATGGGCTCAGTAAATTGCGTGCTGATAATTAAAAGGGGCGGGGGTTAACGGTAACGGGGGGGGGGGGTAATGGGGGTAGGTGGAATTCGTAATCAGGTCATGTTCGGTGGCTAATATGGGGTAAATGGGACCGGTAAATTGTGTGGTGATGATCAGAGGGGGCGGGGGGCTAGGGTAAGGGGGGGGGCTATTTGGAGTAGGTGGAATTCGTAATTAGGTCATGTTCGGTGGCAAATACGGGGTAAATGGGCTCAGTAGATTACATGCTGATAATTAAAAGGGGCGGGAGTTAACGGTAACGGGGGGGGGGGGGGAGGGTAATGCAAGTAGGTGGAATTCGTAATCAGTTCATGTTCGGTGGCGAATAAGGGGTAAATGGGCTCAGTATATTGTGTGGTGATGATCAGAGGCGGCGTGGGGCTGGGGTAAGGGGGGGAGCTATTGGGAGTAGGTGGAATTCGTAATTAGGTCATGTTCGGTATCGAATAGGGAGTAAATGGGGTCAGTAAATTGCGTGCTGATAAATAAAGAGGGCGGGGATGAAAAGTAATGTGGGTGGGCTAATGGGAATAGGTGGAATTCGAGAAGAGGTCATGTCAGGTGTCGAAGAGGGAATCAATCGAGTCAGTAATTTACGTGGTGATACTTAAAGGGGGATCAGGTTGATGGTAATGGGGGGGGATGGGCGTAATGGGAGTAGGTGGAATACGAAAATGACTTCATTTTATTTTTTTATACAAAAATAGCAGAATAAAATACATCGTAAAATGACAATAACTCCATTACCGTTCATCGTAAAGCAATTCTGAAAGCACCGTTCGATTCGGCGGACGTTTCTGCATGGGGTAGGTGCCCATTTCAAAGTTCAAACTAAAAACTATACCATAAAATTCAATCTTTACTGTTTTTCGCAAGGGGGACCATACCCCCTAACACCGTTCATTTTGCCCGGTGCGTTCATTTCAGGCCATGAACGGCTTCCTCATCCTTTTCTACATAAGATGAAATGCCTCTGGGAAATAGAAAAAGGAATAAAAGCGGTTTTATTCTCTAAATCAACTACTACTACTTCGTACTACTACTATATACTACAACAGGTGTTATAAAGTGAAAACAGATGTCATTATGTTCAAAAAGTAATTTATTATGACCTTTACATATCCATGCATTGACCTCAAGTTTATAATATATTCGAGGTCAAGGTTGATGTGTGTACTTTTCATGTAGGGACAAGCTGGCTAAGTACAGCTTGACCCCTGACCCCCAAGATGAGCTCACGCGCAGGAATAGTTATAAGTCTACCCTCGTAAGACAGCACTTTTGAGGATATCAGTGCATTCAGTCAGTCAGTTATTCAGTCAGCCAGTCAGTGACAGTCAGTCCAACCGTTAAGAAAGTCAGTCAGTCTCTCACACACACACACACACACACACACACACACACACACACACACACACACACACACACACACACACAGAGAGAGAGAGAGAGAGAGAGAGAGAGAGAGAGAGAGAATTATAGAAGCCATGAAGAGTTTTCTGGCAAAGATGTGGTGTGCAAGAAATAGGGAATTGGAACATTTCTAATGGATACTGCTTGTGTTGTTTTATTTATTACAGGTTGTACCGATACGAAGGCATGACTCTCCAACGGGTCACCTGTACAGCAAGAGCAGGAGCAAGACCGCCAGCCCGCCTCGGCCCCTCAGCCCGCCCCAAAGCTCCCTCCATGGCCTCCTGCAGGGCTTGAGGTGGTCAGGCTCCTCACAGTGCTGCCCCACGCAGTGCCAGGGCAGTGCCACACCTGTAATCTGCGGCGCCATGCCCGGTCTGAGGGCGCCGCTGGACTGTGAGTGTTTGACCTTATTTTGAAGCTATTATTTGACCATCGCTGGAATTATTACACGTTTCATTAGTCTTCATTAATGAATGAGTGCCTCAAGTCATTGTTTTGGCTCTGGGGTGCCGCACATAACCTATTCCCAAAGCTTAAAAAGGAGGTCAATCAGGTCACCAAATTACTCCAGAATCACACCCAACACTCACTGAATTGCTCCAGAATCACACCCAACACATTGAATTCCTCCAGAATCACACCCAACACACCGAATTACTCAACAATCACACCCAACACACACTGAATTGCTCCAGAATCACACCCAACACACTGAATTACTCTAGAATTACACCCAGCACACACTCAAACACACATCATTGCCAGTTAGCTTTGTGGACTGATTCTGGATCTATATTATAATGCGGCGGGCAGCTCTCAGTTGCATGAAACGCATATTTGTGTTGGCTGTTCGGGGGACCGGGGAGCCGAGTGTGCAGGGGAGGGAAGTGAAGGAAGTGTAATTGTTAGTGTTGTTGTGTTGTGTTGACAAGTGTTTGTGTATTGCTTTTCTGAATGAGTCTATTGTACCGCAGTCTGTAGAGGGAGGCTGTTCCAGTGGTGTATGGTGCGTGGAAAGCTACTTGTTACTTGTGTTTCTTATTTATCTGGTCCCACTTCCGCCGAAGTGCTCTGCAGGACCCACATATTTAATTCATTAAATTTTCAATATTGATCACAGCTTAAATGCCATGTTAATTGTCAATGTTTCCATGTCAAAAAATCAGAGAACAGAAATGTTTTAGTTCTTTCTTAAATTTAGAGATATCCTTTGTTCTTCTAATGTCACACTACTGTTTGTATGCGTCAGTGTTAGTGTGATATGTTTGGTGTTTATGGATGTGTGTGTTACTCAGTACGTTGGCTGTTTGCGCTGTGTAGGCTAGGTACGTGGGTGGGTCAATGTGAGTGTTTGTGATCTCGTACATAAGTCTGTGTGCTTGTGAAGAGGTTTCTTTGGCCGATGACCTAACCTAGCCTATTATCTATATCTATTATCAGGTGTCGAATAGGGAATAAATCGGTTCAGTAATTTGCGTGGTGATAATTAAAGGGGGATGAGGTTGATGGTAATGGGGGGGCTAATGGGAGTAGGTGAAATACGGAAATGACTTAATTTTTTTTTTTTTTTTATATAAATAGCCTAATAACATACATCGTAAGATGACAGTAACTCCATTACTGTTCATCGTAAAGCAATTCTGAAAGTACCATTCGATTCGGCGGACGTTTCTGCATGGGGTAGGTGCCCATTTCAAAGTTCATACTAAAAACTAAGCGATAAAATTCATCTTTTCTTGTTTTTCGCAGAGGGAACCATACCCCCAAACACCGTTAATTTTGCCTGGGGCGATGATTTCAGGCCATGAACGGCTTCCTCTTCCTTGTCTACATAAGATGAATTGCCTCTGGGAAATAGAAAAAGGAATAAAAGCGTTTTTTTCTGTAAATCAGAAAAATCCCCGAACATTTCTGATAGTTATATGCAAATAAATCCGTTAGTTTTTATCTTAAAGCAATTCTGAGAGTACCATTCGATTCGTCGGAGTTTTCTGCATCGATTAGGCACCCTTTGCAAAGTTCAGAGTAAAAACTAAGCGAGAAATATCACATTTTCCATACAAGTCGACACAACACCTATACCTATGAATTGCTGTTCCATTAGCCTAACCTAACTCGATCTCATGAGTTACGTTAAAGTAAGAAAACAGCAATTCATAAGATTGGGTGTTTTGGGATGGATCAAAAGAAGAAAAGGAAGAAGACCTTGCAGTGGTTACTATGCATAACTCCGTTATAAGGACTCAAGAAGAGGAAGAAGGTCTAGATTTTAGAATTCGGAAATAGGTCATATGGGGTGTCGAGTAGGGGGTTAATGGGTTCAGTAAATTGCGTGGGGATAATTAGAGGGGGCGGAATTTTATTATAATGTGGCGGGGGTTAATGGGAGTAATTGGAATTCGTAGTTAGGTCATGTTCGGGATCGAAAAAGGGGTAAATGGGGTCAGTAAATTGCGTGGTGCTAATTAAATGGGGCGGGGGTTAACGTTAATTGGGTGGGACTAATAGGTGTAAGTGAAACTCGAAAATAGGTCATGTGAGGTGTCGAATACTAGTTAAAGGGGGTCAATAAATTGCGTGGTGATAATCAGAGGGGGCGGGGGGTTAGGGTAAGGAGGGGGTGCTATTGGGAGTAGGTGGAATTCGTAATTAGGTCATGTTCGGTGTCGAATAGGGAGTAAATGGGGTTAGTAAATTGCGTGGTGATAATTAAGGGGGGCGGGCGTGAAAAGTAATTAGGGAGGCTAATGGGAATAGGTGGAATTCGAGAATAGGTCATCTCAGGTATCGAATAGGGAATTAATCGGGTCAGTAATTTGCGTGGTGATAATTAAAGGGGGATGAGGTTGATGGTAATGGAGGAGGGCTAATGGGAGTAGGTGGAATACGGAAATGACTTCATTTTTTTTTTTTTTATATATAATAGCCTAATAAAATACAGCGTAAAATGACATTAACTCCATTAGCGTTCATCGTAAAGCAATTCCCAAAGTACCATTCGATTCGGCGGACGTTTCTGCATGGGGTAGGTGCCCATTTCAAAGTTCATACTAAAAACTAAGCGATAAAATTCATCTTTTCTTGTTTTTCGCAAAGGGGTCCATACCCCGATACACCGTTAATTTTGCCTGGGGCGTTGATATCAGGCCATGAACTGCTTCCTCATCCTTTTCTACATAAGATGAAATGCCTCTGGGAAATAGAAAAACGAATAAAATTTTTTTCTTTTTCTGTAAATCAAAAAAATCCCCGAACATTCCTGATAGTTATATGCAAATATACCCATTAGTTTTTATCTTAGAGCAATTCTAAGTGTACCATTCGATTCGTCGGAGTTTTCTGCATCAATTAGGTACCCTTTCCAAAGTTCAGAGTAAAAACTAAGCGAGAAATATCACATTTTCCATACACGTCGACACAACACCGATACTTATGAATTGCTGTTCCATTAGCCTAACCTAACTCGATTTCACGAGTTAGGTTAGAGTAAGAAAACAGCAATTCATAAGATTGGGTGTTGTGGGATGGGTCAAAAGAAGAAGAGGAAGAACACCTTGCTCCGCAATGCAGTGGTTACCGTGCATAGCTCCGTTATAAGGCCTCAAGAAGAGTAAGAAGATCTAGATGCTAGAATTCGGAAGGGGGTCATATGGGGTGTCGAGAATGGGGTTAATGGGGTCAGTAAATTGCGTGGTGATAATTAGATAGGGCGGGGGTTCATGATATTGTAGGGGGGGCTAATGGAAGTAATTGGAATTCGTAATTAGGTCATGTTCGGTATCGAATAAGGGGTAAATGGGGTCATTAAATTGTGTGGTGATAATTAAAGGGGGCGGGGGTTAACGGCAATTGGGGGGAGCTAATGGGAGTAGGTAAAACTCAAAAATAGGTCATGTGAGGTGTCGAATACTGGGTAAATGGGGTCAGTAAATTGTGTGGTGATGATCAGAAGGGGCGGGGGGTTAGGGTAAGGGGGGGGGCTATTGGGAGTAGGTGGAATTCGTAGTTAGGTCATATTCGGTGTCGAATAGGGAGTAAATGGGGTCAGTAAATTGCATGGTGATAATTAAAGGGGGCGGTGTTGAAAAGTAATGGGGTGGGCCTAATGGTAGTAGATGAAATATGGAGATGGCTTCATTTTTTTTTTTATATAAAATAGCCTATTGAAATACATCGTAAAATGACAATAACTCCATTAGCGTTCATCGTAAAGCAATTCTGAAAGTATCGTTCGATACAGCGGACGTTTATGCACGGGGTAGGTGCACATTTCAAAGTTCATACTAGAAACTAAGCGATAAAATTCATCTTTTCTTCTTATTTCTCAAAGGGGACCATACCCCCAAACACCGTTAATTTTGCTTGGGGCGTTGATTTCAGGCCAGGAACGGCTTCCTCATCCTTTTCTACATAAGATGAAATGCCTCTGGGAAATAGAAAAATTAATAAAAGCGTTTTTTCTGTAAATAAAAAAAATCCCCGAACAATCCTGATAGTTATATGCAAATATATCCATTAGTTGTTATCTTAAAGCAATTCTGAGTGTACCATTCAATTCGTCGGAGTTTTCAGCATCGATTAGGTACGCTTTGCAAAGTTCAGAGTAGAAACTAAGCGAGAAATATCATATTTTCCATACACGTCGACACAACACACATACTTATGGATTGCTGTTCCATTAGCCTATCCTAACTCGATTTCACGAGTTAGGTTAGAGTAAGAAAACAGCAATTCATAAGATTGGGTGTTGTGGGATGGGTCAAAAGAAGAAGAGGAAGAAGACCTTGTTCCGCGATGCAGTGGTTACCGTGCATAGCACCGTTATAAGGACTCAAGAAGAGGAAGAATATCTAGATGCTACAATTCGGAAATAGGTCATATGGGGTGTCGAGTAGAGGGTTAACGGGGTCAGTAAATTGCGTGGTGATAATCAGATAGGGCGGGGGCTCATGATAATGTGGGGGGGGCTAATGGGAGTAAATGGAATTCGTAATTAGGTCATGCTCGGTATCGAATAAAGGGTAAATGGGGTCAGTAAATTGAGTGGTGATAATTAAAGGGGGCGGGGGTTAACGGTAATTGGGGGGTGCTAATGGGAGTAAGTAAAACTCAAAAATAGGTCATGTGAGGTGTCGAATACTGGGTAAATGGGGTCAGTAAAATGTGGGGTGATGATCAGAGGGGGCGGGGGGTTAAGATAAGAGGAGGGGGGTTTTGGGAGTAGGTGGAATTCGTAATTAGGTCATGTTCGGTATCGAATAGGGAGTAAATGGGGTCAGTAAATTGCGTGGTGATAATTAAAGGGGGTGGAGATGAAAAGTAATGGGGGGGGCCAATGGAAATAGGTGGAATTCGAAAATAGGTCATCTCAGGTGTCGAATAGGGAATAAATCGGGTCAGTAATTTGCGTGGTGATAATTAAGGTGGGATGAGGTTGATGGTAATAGGGGGGGGGGGCGTTAATGAGAGTAGGTGGAATACGGAAATGGCTTCATTTTATTTTTTTAAATAAAAATAGCCTAATAAAATACATCGTAAAATGACAATAACTTCATTAGCGTTCATCGTAAAGCAATTCTGAAAGTACCATTCGATACGGCGGACGTTTCTGCATGGGGTAGGTGCCCAATTCTAGGTTCATATTAAAAACTAAGCGATAAAATTCATCTTTTCTTGTTTTTCGCAAAGGGGACCATACCACCAAACACCGTTAATTTTGCCTGGGGCGTTGATTTCAGGCCATGAACGGCTTCCTCATTTTTTTTCTACATAAGATGTAATGCCTTTGGGAGATAGAAAAAGGAATAAAAGCGGTTTTTTTCTGTAAATCAAAAAAATCCCCGAATATTCCTGATAGTTATATGCAAATATACCCGTTAGTTTTTATCTTAGAGCAATTCTAAGTGTTCCATTCTATTCGTCGGAGTTTTCTGCATCAATTAGGTACCCTTTCCAAAGTTCAGAGTAAAAACTAAGCGAGAAATATCACATTTTCCATACACGTCGACACAACACCGATACTTATGAATTGCTGTTCCATTAGCCTAACCTAACTCGATTTCACGAGATAGGTTAGAGTAAGAAAACAGCAATTCATAAGATTGGGTGTTGTGGGATGGGTCAAAAGAAGAAGAAGAAGACCTTGCTCCGCGATGCAGTGGTTACTGTGCATAGCTCTGTTATAAGGCCTCAAGAAGAAGAAGAAGGTCTAGATTTTAGAATTCGGAAATAGGTCATATGGGGTGTCGAGTAGGGGGCTAATGGGATCAGTAAATTGCGTGGTGAAAATTAGAGGGGGTGGAGGCTCATGCTAATGTGGGGGGGACTAATGGGAGTAATTGGAAATCGTATTTAGGTCATGTTCGGTATCGAATAATGGGTAAATGGGGTCAGTAAATTGCGTGGTGATAATTAAAGGGGGCGAGGGTTAACGGTAATTTGGGGGGGACTAAAGGGAGTAGGTGAAACTCGAAAATATGTCATGTCAGGTGTCGAATAGGGAATAAATCGGATCAGTAATTTACGTGGTGATAATTAAAGAGGGATGAGGTTGATGGTAATGGGTGGTGTCAAATGGGAGTAGGTGGAATACGGAAATGACTTCATTTTTTTTTTTTTTATATATAAAAAATAGCCTAATAAAATACATCGTAAAATGACAATAACTCTATTAGCGTTCATCGTAAAGCAATTCTGAAAGTACCGTTCGATTCGGCACACGTTTCTGCATGGGGTAGGTGCCCATTTCAAAGTTCATACTAAAAACTAAGCGATTAAATTCATCTTTTCTTATTCGCAAAGGGGACCATACCCCCAGACACCGTTAATTTTGCCTGGGGCGTTGATTTCAGGCCATGAACGGCCTCCTCATCCTTTTCTACATAAGATGAAATGCCTCTGGGAAATAGAAAAAGGGAGTATTGGGAGTAGATGGAATTCGTAATAAGGTCATGTTCGGTGTCGAATAGGGAGTAAATGGGGTCAGTAAATTGCGTGGTGGTAATTAAAGGGGGCGGGGGTGAAAAGTAATGGAGGATGCTAATGGGAATAGGTGGAATTCGAAAATAGGTCATGTCAGGTGTCGAATAGGGAATAAATCGGGTCAGTAATTTACGTGGTGATAATTAAAGGGGAATGAGGTTGATGGTAATGGAGGGGGGGCTAATGGGAGTAGGTGGAGTACGGAAATGGCTTCATTTTATTTTATTTGTATAAAAATAGCCTCATAATATTTATCGTAAAATGACAATAACTGCATTACCGTTCTTCGTAAGGCAATTCTGATAGTACCATTTTAATCGGCGGACGTTTATGCATGGGGCAGGTGCCCATTTCAAAGTTCATTCTAAAAACTATGCGATAAAATTTATCTTTTCTTGTTTTTCACATAGGGGACCATACCCCCAAACACAGTTAATTTTGTCTGGGGCTTTGATATCAGGCCATGAACTGCTTCCTCATCCTTTTCTACATAAGATGAAATGCCTCTGGGAAATAGAAAAAGGAATAAAAGTTGTTTTTTTCTGTAAATCAAAAAAAATCCCCGAACATTCCTGATAGTTAAATGCAAATATACTCGATTTCTCGGAGTTTTCTGCATCAATTAGGTACCCTTTCCAAAGTTCAGAGTAAAAACTAAGCGAGAAATATCACATTTTCCATACACGTTGACACAACACCGATACTTATGAATTTCTGTTCCATTAGCCTAACCTAACTCGATTTCACGAGTTAGGTTAGAGTAAGAAAACAGCAATTCATAAGATTGGGTGTTGTGGGATGGGTCAATAGAAGAAGAGGAAGAAGACCTTGCAGTGGTTACTGTGCAGAGCTCCGTTATAAGGTCTCAAGAAGAAGAAGAACGTCTAGATTTTAGAATTCGGAAATAGGTCATATGGGGTGTCGAGTAGGGGATTAATGGGGTCAGTAAATTGCGTGGTGATAATTAGAGGGGGCGGAGACTCATGATAATGTGGGGGAAGCTAATGGGAGTAATTGGAATTCATAATTAGGTCATGTTCGGTATCGAATAAGTGGTAAATGGGGTCAGTAAATTGCGTGGTGAAAATTAAAGGGGGCGAGGGTTAACGGTAATTTGGGGGGGACTAATGGGAGTAGGTGAAACTCGAAAACATGTCATGTCAGGTGTCGAATAGGGATTAAATCGGGTCAGTAATTTACGTGGTGATAATTAAAGTGGGATGAGGTTGATGGTAATGGGTGGCGTCAAATGGGAGTAGGTGGAATACGGAAATGACTTTTTTTTTATAAAAATTGCCTAATAAAATACATCGTAAAATGACAATAAATCTATTAGCGTTCATCGTAAAGCAATTCTGAAAGTACCGTTCGATTCGGGAAACATTTTTGCATGGGTTAGGTGCCCATTTCAAAGTTCATACTAAAAACTAAGCAATTCAGTTCATCTTTTCTTATTCGCAAAGGGGACCATACCCCCAGACACCGCTAATTATGCCTGGGTTGTTGATTTCAGGCCATGAACGGCTTCCTCATCCTTTTCTACATAAGATGAAATGCCTCTGGGAGATAGAAAAAGGAATAAAAGCGGTTTTTTCTGTAAATCAAAAAAATCCCCGAGCATTCCTGATAGTTATATGCAAATATATCCGTTATTTTTTATCCTAGAGCAATTTTGAGTGTACCATTTGATTCGTCGGAGTTTTCTGCATCGATTAGGTACCCTTTGCAAAGTTCAGATTAAAAACTGAGCGAGAAATATCACATTTTCCATACACGTCGACACAACACCCATACTTATGAATTTCTGTTCCATTAGCCTAGCCTAACTCGATTTCACGAGTTAGGTTAGAGTAAGAAAACAGCAATTCATAAGATTGGGTGTTGTTTGATGGGTCAAAAGAAGAAGAGGATGAAGACCTTGTTCCGCGATGCAGTGGTTACCGTATATAGCTCCTTTATAAGGACTCAAGAGAAGGAAGAAGATCTAGATGCTAGAATTCGGAAATAGGTCATATGGGGTGTCGAGTAGGAGGCTAATGGGGTCAGTAAATTGCGTGGTGATAATTAGAGGGGATGGGGGTTCATGATAATGTGGGGGGGGGGCTAATGTGCGAAGGTGGAATTCGTAATTAGGTCATGTTCGGTATCGATTAAGGGGTAAATGGGGTCAGTAAATTACGTTGTGATAATTAGAGGGGGTGGGGGTTCATGATAATGTGGGGGGGGGGCTAATAGGAGTAGGTGGAATTCGTAATTAGGTCATGTTCGGTATCGAATAAGGGATAAATTAGGTCAGTAAAATGCATGGTGATATTTAAAGAGGGCGGGGGTTAACGGTAATGGGGAGGGGGCTAAGGGAGTAGGTAAAACTCGAAAATAGGTCATGTGAGGTGTCGAATACTGGTTAAATGGGGTCAGTAAATTCCTTGTTGATAATCAGAGGGGGCGGAGGGTTAGGGTAAGGGGGGAGGGGGCTATTTGGAGTAGGTGGAATTCGTAATTATGTCATGTTCGGTGTCGAATAGAGAGTAAATGGGGCCAGTAAATTGCGTGGTGATAATTAAAGGGGTTGGGAATGAAAAGTAGTTTGGGGGCTAAAGGGAATAGATGGAATTCGAAAATAGGTCATGTCAGGTGTCGAATAGGGATTAAATCGGGTCAGTAATTTACGTGGTGTTAATTAAAGGGGGATGAGATTGATGGTAAGGGGGGGGGGGGTTAATGGGAGTAGGTGGAATACGGAAATGACTTCATTTTATTTTTTATATAAAAATAGCCTAATGGTATACATCGTAAAATGACAATAACTCCATTAGTGTTCATCGTAAGGCAATTCTGAAAGTACCATTCGATTCGGCGGACGTTTCTGCATTAGGCGGGTGCTCATTTCAAAGTTCATACTAAAAAGTAAGCGATAAAACTCACCTTTTCTTGTTTTTCGCACAGGGGACCATACCCCCAAACACCGTTAATTTTGCCTGGGGCGTTGATTTCAGGCCATGAACGGCTTCCTCATCCTTTTCTACATAAGATGAAATGCCTCTGGGAAATATAATAAGGAATAAAAGCAGTTTTTTTTCTGTAAAACAAAAAAAATCACCGAACATTCCTGATAGTTATGTGCAAATATATCCGTTAGTTTTTATCTTAAAGCAATTCTGAGTGTACCATTCGATTCGTCGGAGTTTTCAGCATCGATTAGGTACCCTTTGCAAAGTTCAAAGTAAAAACTAAGCGAGAAATATCACATTTCCATATACGTCAACACAACACCCATACTTATGAATTGGTGTTCCATCAATCTAACCTAACTCGATTTCACGAGTAATGTTTGAGTACGAAAACAGCAATTCATAAGGTTGAATGTTGTGGGATGCATCAAAAGAAGAAGAGGAAGAAGATCTTCCCCGCAATGCAGTGGTCCGTTATAAGGCCTCAAGAGAGGAAGAAGGTCTAGATTTTAGAATTCGGAAAGAGGTCATATGGGGTGTCGAGTAGGGGGCTAATGGGGTCAGTAAATTGCGTGGTTATAATTAGAGGGGCGGAGGTTTTTGGGAATGTGGGGTGGCTAATGGGAGTAATTGGAATACGTAATTAGGTCATGTTCGGTATCGAATAAGGGGTAAATGGGGTCAATAAATTGCGTGGTGATAATTAAAGGGGGCGGAGTTGAAAAGTAATTGGGGGGGCTAATGGGAGTAGGTGAAACTCGAAAATAGGTCATGTGAGGTGTCGAATACTGGGTAAATGGGGTCAGTAAATTGTGTGGTGATGATATGAAGGGGCGGGGGGTTAGGGTAAGGGGGAAGCTATTGGGAGTAGGTGGAAATCGTAATTAGGTCATGTTCGGTGTCGAATAGGGAGTAAATGGGGTCAGTAAATTGCGTGGTGATAATTAAAGGGGGAGGTGGTGAAAAGTAATGGGGGGGGAGGGCTAATGGGAGTAGGTTGAATACGGAAATGGCTTCATTTTATCTTTTTATATAAAAATAGCCTAATAAAATACATCGTAAAATGACAATAACTCCATTAGCGTTCATTGTAAAGCAATTCTGAAAGTAACATTCGATTCGACGGACGTTTCTGCATGGGGTAGGTGCCCATTTCAAAATTCATACTAAAAACTAAGCGATAAAATTCATCTTTACTTGTTTTTCGCATAGAGGGACCATACCCCCAAACACCGTTAATTTTGCCTGGGTTGTTGATTTCAGGCCATGAACGGCTTCCTCATCCTTTTCTACATAAGATGAAATGCCTCTGGGAAATAGAAAAAGGAGTAAAAGCGTTTTTTTCTGTAAATCAAAAAAATCCCCGAACATTCCCGATAGTTATATGCAAATATATCCGTTAGTTTTTATCTTAGAGCAATTCTGAGTGTATCATTCGATTCGTCGGAGTTTTTTGCATCGATTAGGTACCCTTTGCAAATTTCAGATTAAAAACTAAGCAAGAAATATCACATTTTCCATACACGTCGACACAACACCGATACTTATGAATTGCTGTTCCATTAGCCTAACCTAACTCGATTTCACGAGTTAGGTTAGAGTAAAAAAATAGCAATTCATAAGATTGGGTGTTGTTTGATGGGTCAAGAGAAAATGAGGAAGAAGACCTTGTTCCGCGATGCAGTGGTTACCGTGCATAGCTCCGTTATAAGGACTTAGAGGAGGAAGAAGATCTAGATGCTAGAATTCGGAAATAGGCCATATGGGGTGTCGAGTAGGGGGTTAATGGGGTCAGTAAACTGCGTGGTGATAATTAGAGGGGATGGGGGTTCATGATAATGTGGGGGGGGCTAATGGGAGTAGGTGGAATTCGTAATTAGGTCATGTTCGGTATCGAATAAGGGGTAAATGGGGTCAGTAAATTGCGTGGTGATAATTAAAGGGGGCGGGGGTAAACGGTAATTGGGGGGGGCCAATGGGAGTAGGTGAAACTCGAAAATAGGTCATGTGAGGTTTCGAATACTGGGTAAATGGGGTCAGTAAATTGCGTGGTGATAATCAGAGGGAGCGGAGGGTTAGGGTAAGGAGGGGGCTATTGGGAGTAGGTGGAATTCGTAATAAGGTCATGTTCGGTGTCGAATAGGGAGTAAATGGGGTCAGTAAATTGCGAGGTGATAATTAAAGGGGGCGGTGGTGAAAAGTAATGGTGGGGGCTAATGGGAATAGGTGGAATTCGAAAATAGGTCATGTCAGGTGTCGAATAGGGAATAAATCTGGTCAGTAATTTGCGTGGTGATAATTAAAGGGGGATGAGGTTGATGATAATGGGGGGGAACTAATGGGAGTAGGTGGAATACGGAAATGTCTTCATTTTATTTTATTTTTATAAAAATAGTCATGATATACATCGTAAAATGACAATAACTCCATTACAGTTCTTCGTAAAGCAATTCTGAAAGTACCATTTTAATCGGAGGACGTTTATGCATGGGGTAGGTGCTCATTTCAAAGTTCATACTAAAAACTAAGCGATAAAATTCATCTTTTCTTGTTTTTCGCAAAGGGGACCATACCCCAAAACACAGTTAATTTTGCCTGGGGCGTTGTTATCAGGCCATGAACTGCTTCCTCATCCTTTTCTACATAAGATGAAATGCCTCTGGGAAATAGAAAAAAAGAGTATTGGGAGTAGATGGAATTCGTTATTAAGTCATGTTCGGTGTCGATTAGGGAGTAAATGGATTCAGTAAATTGCGTGGTGGTAATTAAAGGGGGCGGGGGTGAAAAGTAATGGAGGATGCTAATGGGAATAGGTGGAATTCGAAAATTGGTCATGTCAGGTGTCGAATAGGGAATAAATCGGGTCAGTAATTTACGTGGTGATAATTAAAGGGGGATGAGGTTGATGGTAATGGGGAGGTGGGCTAATGGGAGTAGGTGGAGTACGAAAATGGCTTCATTTTATTTTTTTATATAAAAATAGCCTAATAAAATACATCGTAAAATGACAATAACTCTATTTGCGTTCGTCGTAAAGCAATTCTGAAAGTACCGTTCGATTCGGCAGACGTTTCTGCATGGGGTAAGTGCCCATTTCAAAGTTCATACTAAAAACTAAGCGATTAAATTCATCTTTTCTTACCCACATAGGGGACCATACCCACAGACACCGTTAATTTTGCCTGGGGCGTTGATTTCAGGCCATGAACGGCTTCCTCACCCTTTTCTACATAAGATGAAATGTCTCTGGGAAATAGAAAAAGGGAGTATTGGGAGTAGCGGGAATTCGTAATTAGGTCATGTTCGGTGTCGAATAGGAAGTAAATGGGGTCAGTAAATTGCGTGGTGGTAATTAAAGGGGGCGGGGGTGAAAAGTAATGGAGGATGCTAATGGGAATAGGTGGAATTCGAAAATAGGTCATGTCAGGTGTCGAATAGGGAATAAATCGGGTCAGTAATCTACGTGGTGATAATTAAAGGGGGATGAGGTTGATGGTAATGGGGGGGAGCTAATGGGAGTAGGTGGAATACGGAAATGATTTCGTTTTATTTTTTAATATAAAAATAGCCTAATAATATACATCGTAAAATGACAATAACTCCATTAGCGTTCATCGTAAAGAAATTCTGAAAGTACCGTTCGATTCGCCGGACGTTTCTGCATGGGGTAGGTGCCATTTTAAAGTTCATACTAAGAACTAAGTGATAAAATTCATCTTTTCTTATTTTTCGCATAGAGGACCATACTCCCAAACACCGTTAATTTTGCCTGGGGCGTTGATTTCAGGCCATGAACGGCTTCCTCATTTTTTTCTACATAAGATGTAATGCCTCTGGAAAATAGAATTATGAATAAAAGCAGTTTTTTTCTGTAAATCAAAAAAATCCCCGAATATTCCTGATAGTTATATGGAAATATACCCGTTACTTTTTATCTTAGAGCAATTCTGAGTGTACCATTCGATTCGTCGGAGTTTTTTGCATCGATTAGGTACGCTTTGGAAAGTTCAGAGTTAAAACTAAGCGAGAAATATCACATTTTCCATTCATGTCGACACAACACCCATACTTATGAATTGCTGTTCCATTAGCCTAACCTAACTCACGCATTAGGTTAGAGTAAAAAAACAGCAATTCATAAGATTGGGTGTTGTGGGATGGGTCAAAAGAAGAAGAGGAAGAAGATCTTGCTCCGCAATGCAGTGGTTACTGTGCATAACTCCGTTATAAGGATTCAAGAAGAGGAAGAAGGTCTAGATTTTAGAATTCGGAAATAGGTCATATGGGATGTCGAGTGGGGGGTTAATGGGGTCAGTAAATTATGGGGTGATGATCAGAGGGGGCTGGGGGATAGAATAAAGGGAGGGGGCTATTGGGAGTAGGTGGAATTCGTAATTAGTTCATGTTCGGTGTCGAATAGGGAGCAAATGGGGTCAGTAAATTGCGTGGTGATAATTAAAAGGGGCGGGGGTGAAAAGTAATAGGGGGGGCTAATGGGAATAGGTGGAATTCGAGAATAGGTCATATCAGGTGTCGAATAGGGAATAAATAGGGTCAGTAATTTGCGTGGTGATAATTAAAGGGGGATGAGGTTGATGGTAATGAGGGGAGCTAATGGGAGAAGGTGGAATACGGAAATGGCTTCATTTTATTTTTTTATATAAAATTAGCCTAATAAATACATCGTAAAATGACAATAACTCCATTAGCGTTCTTCGTAAAGCAGTTCTGTAAGTACCATTTGAATCGGTGGACGTTTATGCATGGGGTAGGTGCCCATTTCAAAGTTCATTCTAAAAACTAAGCGATAAAATTCATCTTTTCTTGTTTTTCGCAAAGGGGACCATACCCCCAAACACCGTTAATTTTGCCCGGTGCGTTGATTTCAGGCCATGAACGGCTTCCTCATCCTTTTCTACATAAGATGAAATGCCTCTGGGAAATAGAAAAAGGAATAAAAGCGATTTTTTTCTGTAAATCAACTACTACTACTACGTACTACTACTACTACTATATACTACTACAGGTGTTATAAAGTGAACACAGATGTCATTATGTTCAAAAAGTAATTTATTATGACCTTTACATATCCATGCATTGACCTCAAGTTTATAATATATTCGAGGTCAAGGTTGATGTGTGTAGTTTTCATGTAGGGACAAGCTGGCTAAGTACAGCTTGACCCCTGACCCCCAAGATGAGCTGACGCGCAGGAATAGTTATAAGTCTACCCTCGTAAGACAGCATTTTTGAGGATATCAGTGCATTCAGTCAGTCAGTTATTCAGTCAGCCAGTCAGTGACAGTCAGTCCATCCGTTAAGAAAGTCAGTCAGTCTCACACACACACACACACACACACACACACAGAGAGAGAGAGAGAGAGAGAGAGAATTATAGAAGCCATGAAGAGTTTTCTGGCAAAGATGTGGTGTGCAAGAAATAGGGAATTGGAAGATTTGTAATGGATACTGCTTGTGTTGTTTTGTTTATTACAGGTTGTGCCGATACGAAGGCTTGATCTTAATCTTGATCTTGATGTCACAGGTGGCTCGGGATTTCTCCCCAGCCAGGCCTTTGTACAGCAAGAGCAAGAGCAGGACCGACAGCCCGCCTCGGCCCCTCAGCCCGCCCCAAAGCTCCCTCCATGGCCTCCTGCAGGGCTTGAGGTGCTCAGGCTCCTCACAGTGCTGCCCCACGCAGTGCCAGGGCAGTGCCACACCTGTAATCTGCGGCGCCATGCCCGGTCTGAGGGCGCCGCTCGACTGTGAGTGTTTGAACCTATTTTGAAGCTAGTATTTGACCATCGCAGGAATTATTACACGTTTCATTAGTCTTCATTAATGAATGAGTGCCTCAAGTTATTGTTTTGGCTCTGGGCTGCCGCACATAACCTATTCCCAAAGCTTAAAAAGGAGGTTAATCAGGTCACCAAATTACTCCATAATCACACCCAACACTCACTGAATTGCTCCAGCATCACACCCAACACATTGAATTCCTCCAGAATCACACCCAACACACCGAATTACTCAACAATCACACCCAACACACACTGAATTGCTCCAGAATCACACCCAACACACTGAATTATTCTAGAACTACACCCAACACACACTCAAACACACATCATTGCCAGTTAGCTTTGTGGACTGATTCTGGATCTATATTATAATGCGGCGGGCATCTGTCAGTTGCATGAAACGCATATTTGTGTTGGCTGTTCGGGGGACCGGGGAGCCGATTGTGCAGGGGAGGGAATAAAAGGAAGTGTAAATGTTAGTGTTGGTGTGCTGTGGTGACAAGTGAGTGTGTATTCCTTTTCTGAATGAGTCTGTTGTACCGCAGTCTGTAGAGGGAGGCTGTTCCAGTGGTGTATGGTGCGTGGAAAGCTACTTGTTACTTGGTACTTGTGTTTCTTATTTATCTGGTCCCACTTCCGCCGAAGTGCTCTGCAGGACCCACATATTTAATTCGTTAAATTTTCAATATTGATCACAACTTATATGCCATGTTAATTGTCAATGTTTCCATGTAAAACCATCAGAGAACAGAAATGTTTTTAGTTCTTTCTTAAATTTGGAGATATCCTTTGTTCTTCTAATGTCACACTACTGCTTGTATGCGTCAGTGTTAGTGTGATATTTTTGGTGTTTATGGATGTGTGTGTTACTCAGTACGTTGGCTGTTTGCGCTGTGTAGGCTAGGTACGTGCGTGGGTCAATGTGAGTGTTTGTGATCTCGTACATAAGTCTGTGTGCTTGTGAAGAGGTTTCTTTGGCCGATGACCTAACCTAGCCTATTATCTATATCTATTATCAGGTGTCGAATAGGGAATAAATCGGATCTGTAATTTGCGTGGTGATAATTAAAGGAGGATAAGGTTGATGGTAATGGGGCGGGCTAATGGGAGTAGGTGGAATACGGAAATGGCTTTTTTTTTTAAATAGCCTAATAATATACATCGTAAAATGAATATAAATCCATTAACGTTCATCGTAAAGCAATTCTGAAAGTACCATTCGATTCGGCGGACGTTTCTGCATGGGGTAGTCGCCCATTTCGAAGTTCATACTAAAAAATAAGCAATAAAATTCATCTTCTCATGTTTTTTGCAAAGGGGACCATACCCCCTAACAATGTCATTTTTGCCTGGGGCGTTGATTTCAGGCCATGAACGGCTTCCTCTTCCTTTTCTACATAAGATGAAATGCCTCTGGGAAATATAAAAAGGAAAAAAAGCGGTTTTTTTCTGTATATCAAAAAAATCCCCGAACATTCCTGATAGTTATATGCAAATATATCAGTTAGTTTTTATCTTAGAACAATTATGAGTGTACCCTTCGATTCGTGGGAGTTTTCTGCATCGATTAGGCACTCTTTACAAAGTTCAGAGTAAAAACTAAGCGAGAAATATCACATTTTCCATACACGTCGACACAACACCCATACTTATGGATTGCTGTTCCCTTAGCCTAGCCTAACTCGATTTCACGAGTTAGGTTAGAGTAAGAAAACAACAATTCATAAGATTGGGTGTTGTTTGATGGGTCAAAAGAAGAAGAGGAAGAAAACCTTGTTCCGCGATGCAGTGGTTACCGTGCATAGCTCCGTTATAAGGACTCATGAGGAGGAAGAAGATCTAGATGCTAAAATTCGGAAATAGGTCATATGGGGTGTCGAGTAGGGGGTTAATGGGGTCAATAAATTGCGTGGTGATAATTAGAGGGGATGGGGGTTCATAATAATGTGGAGGGGGCTAATGGGAGAAGGTGGAATTCGTAATTAGGTCATGTTCGGTATCGAATAAGGGGTAAATGGGGTCAGTAAATTGCTTGGTGATAATTAAAGGGGGCGGAGGTTAACGGTAATTGGGGGGGGCTAATGGGAGTAGGTGAAACTCGAAAATAGGTCATGTGAGGTGTCGAATGCTGGGTAAATGGGGTCAGTAAATTGCGTGGTGATAATCAGAGGTGGCGGGGTTTAGGGTAAGGGGGGGGCTATTTGGAGTAGGTGGAATTGGTAATTAGGTCATGTTCGGTGTCGAATAGGAAGTAAATGGGGTCAGTAAATTGCGTGGTGATAATTAAAGGGGGCGGGGGTGAAAAGTAATGGGGGGGGGCTAATGGGAATAGGTGGAATTCGAAAATAGGTCATGTCAGGTGTCGAATAGGGAATAAATCGGGTCAGTAATTTGCGTGGTGATAATTAAAGGGGGATGAGGTTGATCGTAATGTGGGGGGCTAATGGGAGTACGTGGAATACGGAAATGGCTTCATTTTATTTTTTTATATAAAAATAGCCTAATAAAATACATCGTAAAATAACAATAACTCCATTAGCGTTCATCTTAAATCAATTCTGAAAGTACCATTCGATTCGATGGACGTTTCTGCATGGGGTAGGTGCCCATTTCAAAGTTCATACTAAAAACTAAGCGATAATATTAATCTTTTCGTAAAGCAATTCTGAAAGTACGATTATAATCGGCGGTCGTTTATGCATGGGGTAGGTGCCCATTTCAAAGTTCATACTAAAAACTAAGCGATAAAGTTTTCTTGTTTTTCGCAAAGGGGACCAACCCCCAAAACACAATTAATTTTGCCTGGGTTGTTGATATCTGGCCATGAACTGCTTCCTCATCTTTTTCTACATAAGATGAAATGCATCTACAAAATAGAAAAAGGATTAAAAGTTGTTGTTTTTCTGTAAATCAAAAAAAATCATCGAACATTCCTGATAGTTATATGCAAATATACCCGTTAGTTTTTATCTTAGAGCAATTCTAAGTGTACCATTCGATTCGTCGGAGTTTTCTGCATCAATTAGGTACCCTTTCCAAAGTTCAGAGTAAAAACTAAGCGAGAAATATCACATTTTCCATACACGTCGACACAACACCGATACTTATGAATTGCTGTTCCATTAGTCTAACCTAACTCGATTTCACGAGTTAGGTTAGAGTAAGAAAACAGCAATTCATAAGATTGGGTGTTGTGGGATGGGTCAAAAGAAGAAGAGGAAAAAGACCTTGCAGTGGTTACTGTGCATAGCTCCGTTATAAGGCCTCAAGAAGAAGAAGAAGGTCTAGATTTTAGAATTCGGAAATAGGTCATATGGGGTGTCGAGTAGGGGGTTAATGGGGTCAGTAAATTGCGTGGTGATAATTAGAGGGGGCGGAGGCTCATGATAATGTGGGGGGGGCTAATGGGAGTAATTGGAATTCGTATTTAGGTCATGTTCGGTATCGAATAAGGGGTAAATGGGGTCAGTAAATTGCGTGGTGATAATTAAAGGGGGCGAGGGTTAACGGTAATTTGGGGGGGACTAATGGGAGTAGGTGAAACTCGAAAATATGTCATGTCAGGTGTCGAATAGGGATTAAATCGGGTCAGTAATTTACGTGGTGATAATTAAAGAGGGATGAGGTTTATGGTAATGGGTGGGGTCAAATGGGAGTAGGTGGAATACGGAAATGACTTCATTTTATTTTTTATATAAAAATAGCCTAATAAAATACATCGTAAAATGACAATAACTCTATTAGCGTTCATCGTAAAGCAATTCTGAAAGTACCGTTCGATTCGGCAAACGTTTCTGCATGGGGTAGGTGCCCATTTCAAAGTTCATACTAAAAACTAAGCGATTAAATTCATCTTTTCTTATTCGCAAAGGGGACCATACCCCCAGACACCGTTAATTTTGCCTGGGGCGTTGATTTCAGGCCATGAACGGCTTCCTCATCCTTTTCTACATAAGATGAAATGCCTCTGGGAAATAGAAAAAGGGAGTATTGGGAGTAGATGGAATTCGTAATTAGGTCATGTTCGGTGTCGAATAGTAAGTAAATGGGGTCAGTAAATTGCGTGGTGGTAATTAAAGGGGGCGGGGGTGAAAAGTAATGGAGGATGCTAATGGGAATAGGTGGAATTCGAAAATAGGTCATGTCAGGTGTCGAATAGGGAATAAATCGGGTCAGTAATTTACGTGGTGATAATTAAAGGGGGATGAGGTTGATGGTGATGGGGGCCCCCCCCACTTCGTTTTAGTTTTTAATATAAAAATAGCCTAATAAAATACATCGTAAAATGACAATAACTCCATTAGTGTTCATCGTAAAGCAATTCTGAAAGTACCGTTCGATTCGGCGGACGTTTCAAAGTTCATACTAAAAACTAGGTGATAAAATTCATCTTTTCTTATTTGTTGCATAGAGGACCATACCCACAAACACCGCTAATTTTGCCTGAGGCGTTGATTTTAGGCCATGAACGGCTTCCTCATCCTTTTCTACATAAGATGAAATGCCTCTGGGAAATAGAAAAAAGGAATAAAAGCGGTTTTTTCTGTAAATCAAAAAAATCCCCAGCCATTCCTGATAGTTATATGCAAATATATCCGTTAGTTTTTATCTTAGAACAATTCTGAGTTTACCATTCGATTCGTCGGAGTTTTCTGCATCGATTAGGTACCCTTTGCAAAGTTCAGAGTAAAAACTAAGCGAGAAATATCACATTCAACTTTTCTTGTTTCCATACACGTCGACTCAACACCCATACTTATGAATTCCTGTTCCATCAGCCTAATTTAACTCGATTTCACGAGTTAGGTTAGAGTAAGAAACCAGCAATTCATATCATTGGGTGTTGAGGGAAGGGTCAAAAGAAGAAGAGGAAGAAGACCTTGCTCCGCGATGCAGTGGTTACCGTGCATAATACCTGCTTACCCACTGACACTCGTGGTGGAGCAGTGACACGAGTGCAGTGTGCAGTGCGTACACATATATTCTGTATTGTATGTTTTTTTATTGTATATATATATATTTTATAGTTTGTGGTTATTTTTTATATAGATTTTATTCTGCCCTTTGAATAGGCAGCACACGACAGTGCACCTTTGGGTATGTAAATAGTATACATGTGCCTATGTTTAAATAAAAAAAAAGAAAAAAAAGAGAGAGAGAGAGAGAGAGAGAGAGAGAGAGAGAGAGAGAGAGAGAGAGAGAGAGAGAGAGAGAGAGAGAGAGAGAGAGAGAGAGAGAGAGAGAGAGAGAGAGAGAGAGAGAGAGAGAGAGAGAGAGAGAGAGAGAGAGAGAGAGGTCAGGTCAGGCCACGCCCAGGTCGGCACAGCTATTGGTGGAGTGGTCGGGTGGTGGGTGTGTACGAAGTTGGCTAAATTGTTTAAGATTAAACTGACATCTGGCGGTGGAACCAACCCGGAGGTTGCACTATTAGTATGTCCGGCTGTAGAAAATTAGGTGACAGACAGACAGAGGGAGGTCCATAAGCTTTTTTGTTTACAGTAAGGGAAGCAGCTCAAGGGCTAAAATAAGTAACAAAAAGCCGGCTAATCTCTGCCCTTATAATAGCAAGTAGAGCGGCAAAGAGAGATCAAAAGAGAGGTCAGAAGAGGCCAAAAGAGAGGTCAAAAGAGTGGCTAGAAGAGTGGCCATAAGAGAGGTCGAGAGGCCAAAAAAGAGGTCGAGAGGTCAGAAAAAGTCAAGAGGGTTCAGTTTTGAATGAAGAGGCATCTTGATGCTCCCCTCAGTAACTACTAACAAGCTATTAATAGGCTACTGAGAAGCTACTAACAGTCTACTACTAACCCATTACTAACAGGCTAATAACAAGCTACTAACAGGCTACTGAGATTACTACTAACGCTTCTCTTCCTCCTCCCATGACAGAGCCAGACATACTGATGGCGACACCCAGCACGGCGACTCGTAAGTACATGGTGGTGGTGGTGACTGTTGTTGTTGTGATTGGTGGTGGTGGTGAGTGTTGTTGTTGTGATTGGTGGTGGTGGTGACTGTTGTTGTTGTGATTGGTGGTGGTGGTGAGTGTTGTTGTTGTGATTGGTGGTGGTGGTGGTGGTGACTGTTGTTGTTGTGATTGGTGGTGGTGGTGACTGTTGTTGTTGTGATTGGTGGTGGTGGTGGTGGTGACTGTTGTTATTGTGATTGGTGGTGGTGGTGAGTGTTGTTGTTGTGATTGGTGGTGGTGGTGAGTGTTGTTGTTGTGATTGGTGGTGGTGGTAAGTGTTGTTGTTGTGATTGGTGGTGGTGGTGACTGTTGTTGTTGTGATTGGTGGTGGTGGTGAGTGTTGTTGTTGTGATTGGTGGTGGTGGTGAGTGTTGTTGTGATTGGTGGTGGTGGTGAGTGTTGTTGTGATTGGTGGTGGTGGTGAGTGTTGTTGTTGTGATTGGTGGTGGTGGTGAGTGTTGTTGTTGTGATTGGTGGTGGTGGTGACTGTTGTTGTTTTGATTGGTGGTGGTGGTGACTGTTGTTGTTGTGATTGGTGGTGGTGAGTGTTGTTGTTGTGATTGGTGGTGGTGGTGACTGTTGTTGTTGTGATTGGTGGTGGTGGTGAGTGTTGTTGTTGTGATTGGTGGTGGTGGTGACTGTTGTTATTGTGATTGGTGGTGGTGGTGGTGAGTGTTGTTGTTGTGATTGGTGGTGGTGGTGACTGTTGTTGTTGTGATTGGTGGTGGTGGTGACTGTTGTTGTTGTGATTGGTGGTGGTGGTGAGTGTTGTTGTTGTGATTGGTGGTGGTGGTGGTGGTGAGTGTTGTTGTTGTGATTGGTGGTGGTGGTGAGTGTTGTTGTTGTGATTGGTGGTGGTGGTGACTGTTGTTGTTGTGATTGGTGGTGGTGGTGACTGTTGTTGTTGTGATTGGTGGTGGTGGTGAGTGTTGTTGTTATGATTGGTGGTGGTGGTGGTGGTGAGTGTTGTTGTTGTGCTTGTTGGTGGTGGTGGTGGTGAGTGTTGTTGTTGTGATTGGTGGTGGTGGTGAGTGTTGTTGTGATTGGTGGTGGTAGTGACTGTTGTTGTTGTGATTGGTGGTGGTGGTGACTGTTGTTGTTGTGATTGGTGGTGGTGGTGTGTGTTGTTGTTGTTGGTGGTGGTGGTGGTGAGTGTTGTTGTTGTGATTGGTGGTGGTGGTGAGTGTTGTTGTTGTGATTGGTGGTGGTGGTGACTGTTGTTGTTGTGATTGGTGGTGGTGGTGAGTGTTGTTGTTTTGATTGGTGGTGGTGGTGACTGTTGTTGTTGTGATTGGTGGTGGTGGTGAGTGTTGTTGTTGTGATTGGTGGTGGTGGTGTGTGTTGTTGTTTTGATTGGTGGTGGTGAGTGTTGTTGTTGTGATTGGTGGTGGTGGTGAGTGTTGTTGTTGTGATTGGTGGTGGTGGTGAGTGTTGTTGTTGTGATTGGTGGTGGTGGTGAGTGTTGTTGTTGTGATTGGTGGTGGTGGTGGTGAGTGTTGTTGTTGTGATTGGTGGTGGTGGTGAGTGTTGTTGTTGTGATTGGTGGTGGTGGTGAGTGTTGTTGTTGTGATTGGTGGTGGTGGTGAGTGTTGTTGTTGTGATTGGTGGTGGTGGTGAGTGTTGTTGTTGTGATTGGTGGTGGTGGTGAGTGTTGTTGTTGTGATTGGTGGTGGTGGTGAGTGTTGTTGTTGTGATTGGTGGTGGTGGTGAGTGTTGTTGTTGTGATTGGTGGTGGTGAGTGTTGTTGTTGTGATTGGTGGTAGTGGTGACTGTTGTTGTTTTGATTGGTGGTGGTGGTGAGTGTTGTTGTTGTGATTGGTGGTGGTGGTGAGTGTTGTTGTGATTGGTGGTGGTGGTGACTGTTGTTGTTTTGATTGGTGGTGGTGGTGACTGTTGTTGTTTTGATTGGTGGTGGTGAGTGTTGTTGTTGTGATTGGTGGTGGTGGTGACTGTTGTTGTTTTGATTGGTGGTGGTGAGTGTTGTTGTTGTGATTGGTGGTGGTGGTGAGTGTTGTTGTTGTGATTGGTGGTGGTGGTGACTGTTGTTGTTTTGATTGGTGGTGGTGAGTGTTGTTGTTGTGATTGGTGGTGGTGGTGAGTGTTGTTGTTGTGATTGGTGGTGGTGGTGAGTGTTGTTGTTGTGATTGGTGGTGGTGGTGGTGACTGTTGTTGTGATTGGTGGTGGTGGTGAGTGTTGTTGTTGTGATTGGTGGTGGTGGTGAGTGTTGTTGTTGTGATTGGTGGTGGTGGTGAGTGTTGTTGTGATTGGTGGTGGTGGTGAGTGTTGTTGTTGTGATTGGTGGTGGTGGTGAGTGTTGTTGTGATTGGTGGTGGTGGTGAGTGTTGTTGTTGTGATTGGTGGTGGTGGTGGTGACTGTTGTTGTTGTGATTGGTGGTGGTGGTGAGTGTTGTTGTTGTGATTGGTGGTGGTGGTGAGTGTTGTTGTTGTGATTGGTGGTGGTGGTGAGTGTTGTTGTTGTGATTGGTGGTGGTGGTGAGTGTTGTTGTTGTGATTGGTGGTGGTGGTGACTGTTGTTGTTGTGATTGGTGGTGGTGATGACTGTTGTTGTTGTGATTGGTGGTGGTGGTGACTGTTGTTGTTGTGATTGGTGGTGGTGGTGGTGGTGACTGTTGTTGTTGTGATTGGTGGTGGTGGTGAGTGTTGTTGTTGTGATTGGTGAAACATTTGAAAACATTTGAAACATTTTATTATAGCTTTTTTATACAATTATGTATTTACAATAATTTACTAGTGCAGGGAGCCCATTTAAAGCTGTATGCTTTTTGGGCATTACTGGAACTTAGGTGCCATATATATATATATATATATATATATATATATATATATATATATATATATATATATATATATATATATATATATATATATATATATATATATATATATATATATATATATATATATATATATATATATATATATATATATATATATATATATATATATATATATATATATATATATATATATATATATATATATATATATATATATATATATATATATATATATATATATATATATATATATATATATATATATATATATATATATATATATATATATATATATATATATATATATATATATATATATATATATATATATATATATATATATATATATACACATATATATACACATACAAACATATAATATATGACAAAAGTAAAATGATGATAATAATGATAATAATAATAATAATAATAATAATAATAATAATAATAATAATAATAATAATAATAATAATAATAATAATAATAATAATAATAATAGTTATAGAAATAATAATAATAATTAACATTGTGATAATTATAAAATAATAGTAGTGTAAATAATAATTAAAGTGATAATATTAACACAATATCATTAGTACAAAAATTGTAATTGATTTATAAAAATAATATGGTAGTACTGTAACTGATAATGTAAGTAGTAATAGTATTAATACAATAATAATAGTATAAGGTAATAATTGATTAAGCTGAGGACACACTCTGACAGATGATACATGGACTTAATAATTATAATTGAGAAGAATATGTTTTTTAAATTGTTTTTTAAAGGAGTGTATTGAATTTAGAGCTTTAATATTATTAGGAATAGAATTCCAGGTTTTAGGTCCTGAATAAAACAGTGAGTGTTGAAAAAGTGTTAAATTATGGGCAGGTGTACGTAAATTTTCATGAGTACGGGTGAAATAAGTATGTTGTGGCTGTAAAGACACGGAGGTTTCACTTTTGATCTTTTTAAACATGTTAATCCCAATTTGTAGCTTATTTATGTCAAAAAGTTTTAAGGAATTTGTTTCTTTAAAGAGAGGTTGTGTGTGGGCAAAGTAGTCACTGTTTGTAATAATTCTTATTATTTTCTTTTGAAGTCTAAACAGAGGTAACAGGTGTGTGGGGTAAGTGTTGCACCAGATAGGCGTACAGTAATACAGGTGTGGTAAGACATGTGCGTTATATAACATTTTCAAAACATCAATGGGCATTAATTCTTTAATTTGATATAACAGAGATACTACCCTGGATAATTTAAGGATTTGGTTTGTTACGTGATGCTTAAAGGTCATGGTATCATCATACGTTATTCCTAATAATGTATGTTTATTAGTTCTGCTTATAATGTCTTGGGAAAAAAATAGGGACGGAAGCATTGATGGTGACTTATTAGTAAACAGCATATAAAATGTTTTGTTTAAGTTCACTGTTAATCTATTACTCAGACACCATTTATGAAAGGTTTGTAGGTCAGTGTTTGCTATATGTATCATGTCAGTAGGATTTTCACCAGTAATATTTAAGGTTGAGTCATCTGCGAAAAGGATTTGGTGGTGGTGAGTGTTGTTGTTGTGATTGGTGGTGGTGGTGACTGTTGTTGTTATGATTGGTGGTGGTGGTGAGTGTTGTTGTTGTGATTGGTGGTGGTGGTGGTGACTGTTGTTGTTGTGATTGGTGGTGGTGGTGAGTGTTGTTGTTGTGATTGGTGGTGGTGGTGACTGTTGTTGTTGTGATTGGTAGTGGTGGTGAGTGTTGTTGTTGTGATTGGTGGTGGTGGTGGTGGTGACTGTTGTTGTTGTGATTGGTGGTGGTGGTGGTGGTGGTGGTGACTGTTGTTGTTGTGATTGGTGGTGGTGGTGAGTGTTGTTGTTGTGATTGATGGTGGTGATGAGCGTTGTTGTTGTGATTGATGGTGGTGGTGACTGTTGTTGTTGTGATTGGTGGTGGTGGTGACTGTTGTTGTTGGTGGTGGTGGTGACTGTTGTTGTTGTGATTGGTGGTGGTGGTGACTGTTGTTGTTGTGATTGGTGGTGGTGGTGACTGTTGTTGTTGTGATTGGTGGTGATGGTGAGTGTTGTTGTTGTGATTGGTGGTGGAGGTGACTGTTGTTGTTGTGATTGGTGGTGGTGGTGACTGTTGTTGTTGTGATTGGTGGTGGTGGTGACTGTTGTTGTTGTGACTGGTGGTGGTGGTGGTGGTGACTGTTGTTGTTGTGATTGGTGGTGGTGGTGAGTGTTGTTGTTGTGATTGGTGGTGGTGGTGGTGACTGTTGTTGTTGTGATTGGTGGTGGTGGTGACTGTTGTTGTTGTGATTGGTGGTGGTGGTGGTGGTGAGTGTTGTTGTTGTGATTGGTGGTGGTGGTGATGACTGTTGTTGTTGTGATTGGTGGTGGTGGTGGTGACTGTTGTTGTTGTGATTGGTGGTGTTGGTGAGTGTTGTTGTTGTGATTGATGGTGGTGATGAGCGTTGTTGTTGTGATTGATGGTGGTGGTGAGTGTTGTTGTTATGATTGGTGGTGGTGGTGACTGTTGTTGTTGTGATTGGTGGTGGTGATGAGTGTTGTTGTTGTGATTGATGGTGGTGGTGAGCGTTGTTGTTGTGATTGATGGTGGTGGTGAGTGTTGTTGTTGTGATTGGTGGTGGTGCTGAGTGCTGTTGTTGTGATTGGTGGTGGTGGTGAGTGTTGTTGTGATTGGTGGTGGTGGTGAGTGTTGTTGTTGTGATTGGTGGTGGTGGTGAGTGTTGTTGTGATTGGTGGTGGTGGTGAGTGCTGTTGTTGTGATTGGTGGTGGTGGTGAGTGTTGTTGTGATTGGTGGTGGTGGTGACTGTTGTTGTTGTGATTGGTGGTGGTGGTGACTGTTGTTGTTGTGATTGGTGGTGGTGGTGACTGTTGTTGTTGTGATTGGTGGTGGTGGTGACTGTTGTTGTTGTGATTGGTGGTGGTGGTGAGTGTTGTTGTTGTGATTGGTGGTGGTGGTGACTGTTGTTGTTGTGATTGGTGGTGGTGGTGACTGTTGTTGTTGTGATTGGTGGTGGTGGTGACTGTTGTTGTTGTGATTGGTGGTGGTGCTGTTGTTGTGATTGGTGGTGGTGGTGAGTGTTGTTGTTGTGATTGGTGGTGGAGGTGACTGTTGTTGTTGTGATTGGTGGTGGTGGTGAGTGTTGTTGTTGTGATTGGTGGTGGTGAGTGTTGTTGTTGTGATTGGTGGTGGTGGTGAGTGTTGTTGTTGTGATTGGTGGTGGTAGTGACTGTTGTTGTTGTGATTGGTGGTGGAGGTGACTGTTGTTGGTGGTGACTTGTTGTTGTTGTTGTTGTTGTTGTTGTTGTTGTTGTTGGTGGTGGTGGTGGTGGAAATGACACAGAAGGAGCAATTTAACAGTGAAATAGTATAATGACCTTTTCAAACTAAGATGATGATGATGAGGAGGAGGAGGATAGGACGGACACGGCTGGAATACCTAGATAAAGAGTCTTGTAACTTGTGAGATCATCAACTGTGAGAGCTTTGGAGGCCCCCTGGATGACACAGTTCAGTCTGTCAATGCGTGAGGCAAGGGCAATGAGGTTTCGGAAACACACAGCTTGGTAGCGTAGTTCATAACAACGGTGATTCTGGCCTGGAAGTCTTACGGCGGACTGGCCTGGCCCATGGTGTTATGGACTCACTCAGCACGAGTATATGGCGTTGTCGATACCTGTGCAGAAGGACAAGGATCCGGATCTTCAAGTCCCTTGTGCTCCCTGCCTTACTCTATGGGTGTGAGACAGGGACACTAAATAGGGACTTGGAGAGGCGGATTGATGCCTTTGGTAATAAGTGTCTACCAGAATCATGGGATGTCGCTGGAATGACTGTGTCAAACCGGCGACTACTCCATGAGACTGATTCGAATTATATTACCTGCATAGTCCGTCAACGCCAAGTCCGGCTATACGGGCACGTGGCACGCTGCCCAGAAGCTGATCCTCCTCACCGGGTTGTCTCTGTAAGAGACAATCCTGAGTGGAGGAGTCCAAGGGGACGCCCACGGAGTTCGTGGCTTGATCAAGTCGATAGATCCTGATGGGAGGTACTCGGGATGGGAAGGGATCCTGCATGGAGACCCACCTGGAGGGACCCCCGGGCTTGGCGTCGTAGGGTGGGCGAGACAACGCGCCCCCCGGCAAGGGCCCACAGTGACTGACTGACTGAGTGTGAGAGCTTGAGGAACCAAACCCTTACATATAGTGAAGATTGCCTGTGTCATGTTCCCTCCGTCCTAACCTTCACCCCTGACCGCAGACTTGTCCCAGTCGTCCCGCCGCCGCCGCCGCCGCAGCCTCCAGGACCTGCCCCGCCGCACCAGACGTGTGGCGCCCGGCCCTCAGAGTCTGCCCTCCATTGAGTCTGAGGAGAAGGCGCTGCCCTGGCTCGGCCTCTCCCCCATACAGCTCTACTTCCTCCACTGGTCGCAGGTACAGCTCACACCACGCTCCTGGCAGGCCCCTCTTCCTTGTTGTTGTTGTTGTTGTTTAGCGTCCTTATCTTCCCTCATGGTGGTGGCCGGGCTGTGAGTCTCTCCCACTCTTGGCCGTGGTAGACTCTCCTCCCTGGTGCTCCTCCTCCTCATGTCTTCCACACACACACACACACACACACACACACACACACACACACACACACACACACACACACACACACTGTCTCCATGATCTCTTTGGCCTCCCAGCTGGTCTCCTCCCTGGTGCTCCTCCTCTTCATGCCTTCCTCTACACACTGTCTCCAAGTCTTCTTTGGTCTTCCAGCTGGTCTCCTCCCCCCCCCCCCCCTCCGCATCCCTCCAGCAGGCCTTTCTGCTGTTTGTTTTCCCCTTCCTCTGCTGTGGCACCCTTCAGAGACTGTGCTGCAGGTTGTCGTTGAAAAGTCTGCGTAAATGTTTAATAGTTTTTCAAGGCGAAGTTTTGAGGTCAACTTTTAAGGGATATTGCTCCTTCAAGGGTTACCTCTCCCCCTTCTTCCTATGCTTCTTCTGCTGCTGCTGCAACACCACTACTACTTCTACTATTACTCCTGCTACTGATAACAATGGTAATGTTTCTCTTTCCACTACTACTACTACTACTACTACTATTACTGACAATAATGGTAATGATTCTACTACATACTACTACTACTACTACTACTACTACTACTACTACTACTACTATTACTACTACTGCTACTGTTACTTCACATATACTACTGCTACAACTATTGGCATGTTTCTGGGAGTGAATTCATTCCCCAACAGCCTCAGAGGTCAACTTTTACTGTTTTTTTACAATTGCATTTTTTTTTTCATTGTTTACGCTCCGCCTGCAGCGCCAGAAGGCTTTCTTGGCGGGCCTGGTGGTCGGCCCGCCGGTCATGTGGCACAGGCAAGAGCCACGCAAATTTATCAGCAAATTTTCAAAGTAAGGTGCTAAAGAGTGACTGTTGAGGCCTGGGCAACGAGTTAAGGGAGGCGTGGAAAGCGGGGTGACGGCTAACAGTGACTGGGAACACCTCACCCCAGGCTGTAAGATGGGGTGACGGCTAACAGTGACTGGGAACACCTCACCCCAGGCTGTAAGATGGGGTGACGGCTAACAGTGATGGGAACACCTCACCCCAAGCTGTAAGATGGGGTGTGGGCTAACAATGGCTGGGAACACCTCACCCCAGGCTGTAAGATGGGGTGACAGCTAACAATGGTTGGGAACACCTCACCCCAGGCTGTAAGATGGGGTGACAGCTAACAATGGCTGGGAACACCTCACCCCAGGCTGTAAGATGGGGTGACAGCTAACAATGATGGGAACACATCACCCCAGGCTGTAAGATGGGGTGACAGCTAACAATGGCTGGGAACACCTCACCCCAGGCTGTAAGATGGGGTGACAGCTAACAATGATGGGAACACATCACCCCAGGCTGTAAGATGGGGTGACAGCTAACAATGATGGGAACACATCACCCCAGGCTGTAAGATGGGGTGACAGCTAACAATGATGGGAACACCTCACCCCAGGCTGTAAGATGGGGTGACAGCTAACAATGGCTGGGAACACCTCACCCCAGGCTGTAAGATGGGGTGACAGCTAACAATGATGGGAACACATCACCCCAGGCTGTAAGATGGGGTGATGGCTAACAATGATGGGAACACATCACCCCAGGCTGTAAGATGGGGTGATGGCTAACAATGGCTGGGAACACCTCACCCCAGGCTGTAAGATGGGGTGACAGCTAACAATGGCTGGGAACACATCACCCCAGGCTGTAAGATGGGGTGATGGCTAACAATGATGGGAACACATCACCCCAGGCTGTAAGATGGGGTGATGGCTAACAATGATGGGAACACCTCACCCCAGGCTGTAAGATGGGGTGATGGCTAACAATGGCTGGGAACACCTCACCCCAGGCTGTAAGATGGGGTGACAGCTAACAATGGCTGGGAACACCTCACCCCAGGCTGTAAGATGGGGTGACGGCTAACAATGGCTGGGAACACCTCACCCCAGGCTGTAAGATGGGGTGACAGCTAACAATGGCTGGGAACACCTCACCCCAGGCTGTAAGATGGGGTGACAGCTAACAATGATGGGAACACCTCACCCCAGGCTGTAAGATGGGGTGACAGCTAACAATGATGGGAACACCTCACCCCAGGCTGTAAGATGGGGTGACGGCTAACAATGGCTGGGAACACATCACCCCAGGCTGTAAGATGGGGTGATGGCTAACAATGATGGGAACACCTCACCCCAGGCTGTAAGATGGGGTGATGGCTAACAATGATGGGAACACATCACCCCAGGCTGTAAGATGGGGTGATGGCTAACAATGATGGGAACACATCACCCAAGGCTGTAAGATGGGGTGATGGCTAACAATGATGGGAACACCTCACCCCAGGCTGTAAGATGGGGTGACAGCTAACAATGGCTGGGAACACCTCACCCCAGGCTGTAAGATGGGGTGACGGCTAACAATGATGGAAACACCTCACCCCAGGCTGTAAGATGGGGTGATGGCTAACAATGATGGAAACACATCACCCAAGGCTGTAAGGGGAAGGGAAGCAGTACTTACCTTGGTGTGGTGGTGGTGGTCCCCTGGTGGTGGTGCCCTGGTGGTGGTGCCCTGGTGGTGGTGCCCTGGTGGTGGTGGTGGTGGTGGTGGTCCCCGTGTGGTGGTGCCCTGGTGGTGGTGGTTCCCTGGTGGTGGTGCCCTGGTGGTGGTGGTGGTCCCCTGGTGGTGGTGCCCTGGTGGTGGTGGTGGTCCCCTGGTGGTGGTGCCCTGGTGGTGGTGGTGGTCCCCTGGTGGTGGTGCCCTGGTGGTGGTGGTGGTCCCCTGGTGGTGGTACCCTGGTGGTGGTGGTGGTCCCCTAGTGGTGGTGCCCTGATGGTGGTAGTGGTCCCCTGGTGGTGGTGCCTTGGTGATGTGTCTGAGCCAACACTGTGTTTCAGCGCTACTGTTCTGCCAGCGGGGGGATGGGCCTGCTGGAGCTGATGGAGAGTGAACAGCCGCCGGCCAGGATGAGGTGAGTGGCGCCTGTGTTGTGTTGTGCGTGTCCTGTGCTGAGGGGGGGGGGGGGGGGGGGAGTTGGTTCGCACTCCCGTGTATCCTTTTAAGTCACTCACACACTTTCCTGTATCCCTTTTAGTTAGTCACACTCAGTTCTTTGTTCATGTAACTTCACTCATTGTCTTGGGAAACTTCATGTAACTTCACTCTTTGCCTCGGAAAACTTCATGTAACTTCACTCTTTGTCTTAGGAAACTTCATGTAACTTCACTCTTTGTCTTAGGGAGCTTCATGTAACTTCACTCATTGTTTTGGGAAACTTCATGTAACTTCACTCTTTGTCTTAGGAAACTTCATGTAACTTCACTTTTTGCCTCGGGAAACTTCATGCAACTTCACTCTTTTTCTTGGGAAACTTCGTGTAACTTCACTCTTTGTCTTGGGAAACTTCATGTAACTCCACTCCATGTCTTGGGAAACTTCATGTATCTTCACTCTTTGTCTTGGGAAACTTCATGTAACTCCACTCCATGTCTTGGGAAACTTCATGTATCTTCACTCTTTGTCTTGGGAAACTTCATGTAACTCCACTCCATGTCTTGGGAAACTTCATGTATCTTCACTCTTTGTCTTGGGAAACTTCATGTAACTTCACTCTTTGTCTTGGGAAACTACATGTAACTTTACTCCATGTCTTGGGAAACTTCATGTACCTTCACTCTTTGTCTTGGGAAACTTCATGTAACTTCACTCTATGTCTTGGGAAACTTCATGTATCTTCACTCTTTGTCTTGGGAAACTTCATGTAACTTCACTCTATGTCTTGGGAAACTTCATGTATCTTCACTCTTTGTCTTGGGAAACTACATGTAACTTTACTCCATGTCTTGGGAAACTTCATGTACCTTCACTCTTTGTCTTGGGAAACTTCATGTACCTTCACTCTTTGTCTTGGGAAACTTCATGTACCTTCACTCTTTGTCTTGGGAAACTTCATGTATCTTCACTCTTTGTCTTGGGAAACTTCATGTATCTTCACTCTTTGTCTTGGGAAACTTCATGTAACTTCACTCCATGTCTTGGGAAACTTCATGTAACTTCACTCTATGTCTTGGGAAACTTCATGTAACTTCACTCTATGTCTTGGGAAACTTCATGTAACTTCACTCTATGTCTTGGGAAACTTCATGTATCTTCACTCTTTGTCTTGGGAAACTTCACGTAGCTTCACCATTAGTCTTATTACTGTCACCAGGGCATTGGCTGTACCTTCACACAGTTCTGAACAAAATACAAAGTTTGGGTACAACGCCATAGCTGCACACGGCCTCGGTGCTCATCTCCGTCACACGGGCCTTGAGCCTGAACCAATCACCCGGACACAGGGCAGATGCGACATTCGGGTTTGGGTGTAAGGACTCCAAACTGTTATTACCAAACACTAAACTGGTCCAGTGTATCATGGAGGCCAGACGTGTGTACCCTGGGAGGCCCTCTCAAACGAGGAACAGAAGGAGACCTGGACACTTTTTTTTGTTTAGCGTCCTTACTTTTCCTCATGGCGTTGGCCGGGCTGCGAGTCTCTCGTCCTCCTCATGTCTTCCTCCACACACACACACACACAGCGTCTCCAGGTTATCTTCTGTCTCCCAGCTGGTCTCCTTCCTTCCTTGAAGCTCCCCCTCCACAGCTCTTCTCCTCCCTGGTGCTCCTCCCCCTCATGTCTCCAGGTTATCTTCTGTCTCCCAGCTGGTCTCCTTCCTTCCTTCCAGCTCCCCCTCCACAGCTCTTCTCCTCCCTGGTGCTCCTCCCCCTCATGTCTCCAGGTTATCTTCTGTCTCCCAGCTGGTCTCCTTCCTTCCAGCTCCTCCTCCACAGCACTTCCCAGTCTGAAGTGCCGTGACTCTCCTTCTCTCCTCAGGGTCAACTTGGTGCTGCAGAACGAGCCACTCTTCAGCCAGGCCTTCAACTGTACCCCTAAGAGTAAGCAGACGCCCTTCGTCCTCGGCTGAAGGGCTTTCCTGCACCACAGCCACGGCACAGGAGGGTGTGGCCGCAGGTCACCAGAAGAGCCGTGCGAAATTGTAACTGGTGCTGATATGATAGTTTTTTTGTGCTCTGGGTGTGGTCAAGGTCATGAAGAAGTGCCTCGACCTCACACACACACACACACACACACACACACACACACACAGGAAAAAAAAAAAAAACTATTGTACCAGCGCCAATTTGAGTTTCGATGTGATAGTTCTTGTTTTTTGTTATTAGTGTGTTTTTTTGTGTGCCCCGGGTGTGGTCAGGGTCACGAAGAATTACCTCGAACACACACACACACACACACACACACACACACACACACACACACACACACACACACACACACACACACACACACACACTCCTGCCCGAGGCTCTTCCCTACACCATCTCTCCGGACACTCTTTGCTGTGACGGTTTTTCTCCCTGCACACCCGTCCTTTACGCCACTCTGATTTGTTTTGCTTCTGTTTGATCTGTTTTTTAATGTTCCTTCTCTCTCTCTCTCTCTCTCTCTCTCTCTCTATCTTGATTTCCAGAAAGCGTTTGATAAAGTCCCACATCATAAATTACTTTATAAATTAAAGCAAATAGGTATTGACGGTCAAGTAAACCAGTGGATCGCGAATTGGTTGAGCAACAGACAACAAAGAGTGGTGATTGACGGATTTAACTCAGAGTGGGCGCCGGTCACTAGTGGCGTCCCTCAGGGCTCGGTTCTTGGCCCAGTGGTCTTCATTATTTACATCAATGACGTGGATGTTGGACTCAATAATCGCATTAGTAAATTTGCAGACGACACAAAGATTGGTAACTCGATTCTCACTGACGAAGACAGGGAAAGCCTCCAAGAGGATTTGCACAAAATTTCAGCTTGGTCGGATAGATGGGAGATGCCCTTTAACGTAGACAAGTGCCAGGTCCTTCAAGTTGGAACAAGAAATAAGAAGCTCAATTACGAAATACGCGGCGTTAAACTCACAGTGTAGGCGGTGGCGTAGGTGGTAGCGTACTGGGCCCACATTCACCGCGTGATGGACGACGCAGGCTCCACGCTACGCTATCGATTTTCAGTCAATCACCGCCGGCTTAAAACCACCCACATGCTGTCCTGAACGAGACCCACCAATCATCCGGAGAGGAGAGGAAGCCGTCCAAGGAATCAAGAACGAGTTCCGAGGGCAGCAGCCAATGCAAGAAGGTGCCACTATAAACACTGTCTGCGCTAGAACGGGGGCCAGCGACCATCAGGCCGGAAGAAGAGAAAGCCTTGGAATCAGGCCAGGCCCCCCTGGGAAGATGCCTACCGGCGCAACGGGCAATCAACGTAAAAAAAAAAAAAAACAAGCGTTCAATACGTTAAGGACCTGGGGGTCAAAATCGCGTCAAACCTCAAATTCTCACAGCAATGCATCGATGCAGCAAATAAAGCGAACAGAATGTTGGGCTTCATTAAAAGAAACTTTTTATTCAAGAATAAAGATGTAATACTTCCGCTCTACAATAGTTTAGTCAGACCCCACTTGGAATATGCGGTACAGTTTTGGTCTCCTCACCATGCAAAGGACATTGCTAAATTAGAAGGTGTTCAGCGTCGGGCAACAAAAATGATCCCTTCCTTGCGCAACAAATCCTACGAAGAAAGACTTTCCACCCTTAACATGTTCTCACTTGAGAAACGTCGCCTCCGAGGAAAACTGATCGAATGTTTTAAAATACTTAATGGTTTTACGAATGTAGACAGAACAAAATTGTTTAAGATCGATGACACTTTGCGAACGAGGAACAATGGCATAAAACTCAAATGTAGACAAGTAAATTCAGACTGCACCAAATTTTCTTCACCAACGTTGTAGTGTGAGAATGGAATAAGCTCCCATCGTCAGTGGTCCAGTGTAACACGATTGACTCCTTTAAAAACAAGCTCGACCGTTACTTCCTTCAACTTAATATTAACTAGAGTAGAAAAGCAACGTTTTGGAGCCATCTGATTAATGTAGATTCACTTAGGTTTAAGGACAGACCACCTAGTCTGGACCATGGGGTCTGTGTCGTCTGATTTTCTATGTAATTCTTTGTAATTCTCTCTCTCTCTCTCTCTCTCTCTCTCTCTCTCTCTCTCTCTCTCTCTCTCTCTCTCTCTCTCTCTCTCTCTCTCTCTCTCTCTCTAAACGCTATGAACACACCAATCATATTTTCAGAGATTTAAAACTTCTTAAAGTTCCAGACATAATATATTTACAGAGCTGCTTGTTTGTATACAAATCTTTAAATTCCTGTGATATTGAGCCTGACTACACTATAATCACCAACACCACCACTAGAAGACAATGTATTTTACGTGTACCGTTATGTAGAACAACTCACGCCCAACAAAGTGTCATGTCAAGAGGAGCCATCATTTGGAATAATTTATCAGAAGAGTTTTTAAATTGTAATAATATAAATGTATTTAAATGTAAACTAACAAAAGCATTGTTTGATAAGTATCAATAATTCTCAGAATATTTCGAAATGTTATATTTTTTCTATTTTTTTGTGTGAATTACTTGGATTTCTTTTGTCCTAACAGTATGACAAAACTATACTGTGTTCAGTGTAAATAATAGTATATGTAGAGAATAGGTATGCCTATGTATACTTGTATGTATTTTAACTATAATTTGTGTTGTATTCAATCATGAAATTCTATACATTTTCGGGTGGCCTAACATAGTCCCTTGCTATATTTATTATATGTAAATAATTTTCAGGTCCTATTTAAAGCTTCAGGTTACATGGACCGAGCCTATCAACAATGTTTATATTGTATGAAATTTCTCAAACCCTATGGCCAATAAAGATATTAATATCAATCTCTCTCTCTCTCTCTCTCTCTCTCTCTCTCTCTCTCTCTCTCTCTCTCTCTCTCTCATACTAATATAATGCTAATACAATATGTATTTCTCCTCTCCTATGCTCCTTGTCATAATTTGCCACATCTTAACATCTCATACCTAACATAAGAGTAATAAGATAATAAGAAAATAATAATAATAAATTGCACATGATAACTCACTCACTGCTTCCCCTTCACTAAAACCACAATTATTTATCTATGCACACACACACACACACACACACACACACACACACGTACACAGCCCTCCTTTAGTGTTTACATATACTGGTATTGATTAAGTCATTGATATGATTTATCATAACATTGTGAATCAGTGGTCTTATTATGTGTGTGTGAAGACCCTCAGCGCCTCAATAATGGTGCTTGAAAAATATATATGTGTGTGTGTGACAAATTGTGTTCTTCCCCTCACTGATTTGAGCGATGGTGAAAGTGCACGAGGAAGGGAGGAAGGGAGAGACGGAGGGAAGGGAGGAATGGAAGGATGGAAGGAAGGAAAGGAACGAAGGGATAAAGGGGCAAAAGAATGAGGGAATGAAGGAGAGTAGGAGGGAAGGGAGGAAAGGAAGGAGGGAAGGAAGGAAAAGAAAGGAAGGGAAGAAACGAAGGAGGGAAGGGATAAAAGGGGAAAGGAAGGATGGGAGGAAGGAGGGAAGGAAGGGAAGGAAGGAAATTAAAGGAAGGGAAGGAATGAAGGGAGAAAGGAAGGATGGAAGAAAAGGAAGAAAAGAAGGTAGGGAAGGAAGGAAAGAAGAAAGGAATGGAGGATGGAAGGAAGGAAGAATAAAGAGAGGAGAAGGAAGGAAGGAAGGAATAAAATGAAGAGAAGGAAGGAGGAGGGGAAGGAAGGAAGAAGGGAAGGGAAAAAAAAGCTACCATAGACCCAAATAAAAAAATAGAATAAATAAAATAAAAGGCATGAAAAAAACAGCTATGGGCCCCCCTCCAAAAAAGAAATAAAACAAAAATAAAATATAATAAAATAACAGCAATATACAGACCCCGATAAGATCCCCTCGCTGAGCAGACACGGACATGGAAAAAAGAAAGAAAAAAGAAAAAAAAAGAAAAAAAGCGACAACAAAGAAAAAACAAAGAAAAGAACGACTGCAAGAAAAAAAAAAAGAGCAACAGAAAATAAAAATAAAAGAACAGAAAGAAAAATATAAACAGCCAAGTGAATTTAATGTTACACTGATATCCTTAAAAACAATAGCCAAGAAGGCGACTTTAAGGCAACAGTAATATCCAGCCTATTGAGATTTTTGAGGCCAGTGAGGTTTAGTAAGATAAGAAACACATTATTTACGTGTTCCCTCTCATGATACACCGCTGGATCTCAAAGTGGGTGGGAGAATGATCTAGGGGGGAGGAATGAAGGGGTTGTTTGCAGGGTGGGGAGGGAGGGAAGGAAAGATGGGGGTAGTTTGGGGGCAGGGAGGAGGGAGGAATGAAGGGGTTGTTTGCGGGGTGGGGAGGAGGGAAGGAAAGATGGGGGGTAGTTTGGGGGCAGGAGGGAGGAGGGAATGAAGGGGTTGTTTGCGGGGTGGGGAGGGAGGGAAGATGGGGGTAGTTTGGGGGCAGGGAGGGAGGAGGGAAGAAGGGGTAGTTTGGGGTAGGGAGGGAGGAGGAAAAAGGGGTGGTTTGGGGACCGGGGAGGGAGGGAGGAAAGAGGGGTAGTTTGGGGGCAGAGGGGAGGAGGAAAGAAGGGGTAGTTTGGGAAGTGGGGGAGGGAGGAGGAAAGGGGTGGTTGGGGACAGGAGGAGGGAGGGAAAGAAGGGGTAGTTTGGGGGCAGGGAGGAGGAGGGAAAGAAGGGGTAGTTTGGTGGGCAGGGAGGGAGGGAGGGAAAGAAGGGGTAGTTTGGGGGTGGGAGGAGGGAGGGAAAGAAGGGGTAGTTTGGGGGCAGGAGGAGGGAGGGAAAAAGGGGGTGGTTTGGTGGGCAGGAGGAGGAGGGAAGAAGGGGTAGTTTGGGGGCAGGGAGGGAGGGAGGGAAAGAAGGGGTAGTTTGGGGACAGGGAGGGAGGGAGGAAAGAAGGGGTAGTTTGGGGCAGGAGGAGGGAGGAAAGAAGGAGGTGGTTTGGGGGCAGGGGGGAGGGAGGGAAAAAGGGGTAGTTTGGGGGCAGGAGGAGGGAGGGAAAGAAGGGGTAGTTTGGTGGGCAGGGAGGAGGGAGGAAAGAAGGGGTGGTTTGGGAGGGAGGGGAGGAGGAAAGAAGGGGTAGTTTGGTGGGCAGGAGGAGGGAGGAGGAAAAAGGGGGTGGTTGGGGGGCAGGAGGAGGAGGGAAGAAAGGGGTAGTTTGGTGGGCGGGGAGGAGGGAGGAAGAAGGGGTTGGGGGTGGGGAGGGAGGGAAAGAAGGGGTGGTTGGGGGTGGGGAGGAGGGAGGAAAGAAGGGGTAGTTTGGGGAGGGAGGAGGGAAAGAAAGGGGTAGTGTGGTGGGCGGGGAGGGGAGGGGAGGAAAAGAAGGGGGTAGTTTGGGGGGCGGGGAGGGGAGGGGAGGAAAAGAAGGGGGTAGTTTGGGGGGCAGGGAGGGGAGGGGAGGAAAAGAAGGGGGTAGTTTGGGGGCAGGGAGGGGAGGGGGAGGGGAGGATAGAAAGGAGGTACGGAAAGAAGGGGGGTATGTGGTGTGTGGTGTGGCTGTGTGTGGTGTGTGGTGTAGTGTGGCTGGGTGTGGTATAGCAGAGCTGGCTTTGAGTTGCCTACCGCTGTCCTGAAGAAGAGGGAAGGAGGAGAGGATGGAGTCGCAGTCAGTCACAACCTTAAAATTTCCTTGAGTCGAAGCTCTACACTGAAGCCTATGAAACACTGCCCTTGTAAAGAAGTAGAGAAGAGTGGCCAGAAGAGAGAAGTAGAGAAGAGTGGCCAGACGAGAGAAGAAGTAGAGAAGAGTGGCCAGACGAGAGAAGAAGTAGAGAAGAGTGGCCAGAAGAGAGAAGAAGTAGAGAAGAGTGGCCAGAAGAGAGAAGAAGTAGAGAAGAGTGGCCAGAAGAGAGAAGAAGTAGAGAAGAGTGGCCAGAAGAGAGAAGAAGTAGAGAAGAGTGGCCAGAAGAGAGAAGAAGTAGAGAAGAGTGGCCAGAAGAGAGAAGAAGTAGAGAAGAGTGGCCAGAAGAGAGAAGAAGTAGAGAAGAGTGGCCAGAAGAGAAAAGAAGTAGAGAAGAGTGGCCAGACGAGAGAAGAAGTAGAGAAGATGGAGTGGCCAGAAGAGAGAAGAAGTAGAGAAGAGTGGCCAGAAGAGAGAAGAAGTAGAGAAGATGGAGTGGCCAGAAGAGAGAAGAAGTAGAGAAGAGTGGCCAGAAGAGAGAAGAAGTAGAGAAGAGTGGCCAGACGAGAGAGGAAGTAGAGAAGAGTGGCCAGAAGAGAGAAGAAGTAGAGAAGATGGAGTGGCCAGAAGAGAGAAGAAGTAGAGAAGATGGAGTGGCCAGAAGAGGTCAATCTCAGGTGTCGAGGTGTCCGGATACTTCCTATTCGAATGAGATCAAGTCGTAGGCAGGAGGAAATACAGACAGAGTGAGGCTGCTGTTTCTGTGCTAGTTTACCAGTGAAGGGGATGAAAGACTGAAGATGCTTACTTTAGTGTAAACAAATAAAATATAGTCAACAAGAGCCATATACATACATACGTACATACAGGTACATCCAGCAAGTCCATTCCAGCCTTACCCTTTCAAAAGTCCTTAAATCCTGCATCTGCTGAGGAGGAACTGCCAAGCCAACACACAGCCCTTAGGAGGGACAGTACAGCCATTGCCGTCTTGATTATAGAGAAGGCCTGACAGATTGCTGAATTCTTTACCGATGAGTCATCCAACTTTGGCCGAGTGTGTCCCGCGCTCTCCAACTTTTTTTTTTCAAGATTTACCCCTTGTATCACTAGGAGAACGGGCCCTTGTCCGAAGACGGCCCGGTAAGAGGGAAAAGATTGCTCCCTCCTGCACGAGGGAGCACGGGCCTTTGCCAAAGGCGGCCCGGCCCGTAGCAGTGTGCCGACAGACCGACTCTATCGGCGGTCGAAATTTAGCCGATCAAGTCAGTCTGTCGACGAGGACTGGCGTGTCTCTGACCAACTAAAATTTAATTTTTTGTATTTTAATGCATATTTTTGTATTAAATATATTTTTCTCTGAGAAAGAAAGATTTCCCAACATCATATCTTATATCATCAAATGAGACCTAAAATAGAGGAAAATAAATAACATATAGTAAAAGGAGAGGGAGAAATATTCACATAGAAAAATATATAAATACATTGACAGTCGTAACTGAGTAAACTCCTATTATTGTGATCTGTCACCGACCCCATCGGGAACACGAGAGAGAGAGAGAGAGAGAGAGAGAGAGAGAGAGAGAGAGAGAGAGAGAGAGTATTACTATTATCTATAATAATTGTTTCCTGGCACAATCCTGAGCCACACTACTTCTCTCTCTCTCTCTCTCTCTCTCTCTCTCTCCAATGGCTAAGATGCTCAAGAGGAGTCACAACAACATTCACTAGCTTATATAAATATGATACATGTGGGCGTGAAGACGGGACACACACACACACACACACACACACACACACACACACACATCCATGCCCCCCCCCGCAGACGCACACAAGCACCACTCCGATAGCTCAGTGGTAAGGCTCAGCGGAGGTTCGGGGCCCCCTCAAGATACAAGGAGCGGTTACTGTCCCCCCTTGTGTGATGAGGCTGCGGTGTGTGGGGTGTGAAGGCCCGCCAGTACCCAGAGAGAGACAGAGAGAGATAAATGACATCAACACCACCACCACCAACAACAACGACAATGATAATGGTGGTGTGATGTCGTCTGCCATCCTGCTGTGAAACATCCCATCCTGAACTTCCCCTCCCTGCCCCCCAAGCTACCCCCTTCTTTCCCTCCCCTCCTCTCCCTGCCCCCCAAACTACCCCCTTCTTTCCCTCCCCTCCTCTCCCTGCCCCCCAAACTACCCCCTTCTTTCCCTCCCCTCCTCTCCCTGCCCCCCAAGCTACCCCCTTCTTTCCCTCCCCTTCTCTCCCTGCCCCCAAACTACCCCCTTCTTTCCCACCCCTCCTCTCCCTACCCCTAAACTACCCCCCCTCTTTCCCTCCCCTCCTCTCCCTGCCCCCCAAACTACCCCCTTCTTTCCCTCCCTCCTCCCTGCCCCCAAACTACCCCTTCTGTCCCTCCCTCCTCTCCCCCCTAAACTACCCCTTCTTTCCCTCCCTCTCCTGCCCCCAAGCTACCCCCTTCTTTCCCTTCCCTCCTCTCCCTGCCCCTAAACTACCCCCTTCTTTCCCTCCCCTCCTCTCCCTGCCCCCCAAACTACCCCCTTCTTTCCCTCCCCTCCTCTCCCTGCCCCGAAACTACCCCCTTCTTTCACTCCCCACCTCTCCCTACCCCTAAACTACCCCTTCTTTCCCTCCCCTCCTCTCCCTGCCCCCAAACTACCCCCTTCTTTCCCTCCCTCTCTCCCTGCCCCCAAACTACCCCTTCTTTCCTCCTCCTCCTCCCTGCCCCCAAACTACCCCTTCTTTCCTCCTCCCCTCCCTGCCCCCAAACTACCCCCTTCTTCCCTCCCCTCCTCCCTGCCCCCAAACTACCCCTTTCTTTCCCTCCCCTCCCTTCCCTGCCCCCCAAACTACCCCTTTCTTTCCCTCCCCTCCCTTCCCCCAAACTACCCCTTCTTTCCCTCCCTCCTCTCCTGCCCCCAAACTACCCCTTCTTCCCTCCCTCCTCTCCCTGCCCCCAAACTACCCCTTCCTCCCTCCCTCCCTGCCCCCAAACTACCCCTTCTTCCCTCCCTCCCTCCCTGCCCCGCAAACTACCCCCTTCTTTCCCTCCCCTCCTCTCCCTGCCCCTAAACTACCCCCTTCTTTTCCTCCCCTCCCCTCCCCGCCCCCCAAACTACCCCCTTCTTTCTATCCCTTCCCCTCTCTGCCCCCCAAACTACCTCCTTCTTTCCCTCCCCTCCCCTCCCTGCCCCCCAAACTACCCCCTTCTTTCCCTCCCCTCCCCTCCCCGCCCACCAAACTACCCCCTTCTTTCCCTCCCCTCTCCTCCCCACCCCCCAAACTATCCCCTTCTTTCCCTCCCCTCCCCTCCCCGCCCACCAAACTACCCCCTTCTTTCCTCCTCCTCCTCCCTGCCCCCAAACTACCCCTTTTTTCCTCCTCCTCCCTCCCTGCCCCCAAACTACCCCTTCTTCCCTCCCTCCCTCCCTGCCCACCAAACTACCCCCTTCTTTCCTTCCCCTCCTCTCCCTGCACCCCAAACTACCCCCTTCTTTCCCTCCCCTCTCCTCCCTGCCCCCAACCACCCCCTTCTTTCCCTCCCTCCTCTCCCTGCCCCCAAACTACCCCTTCTTCCCTCCTCCCTCCCTGCCCCCAAACTACCCCCTTCTTTCCTCCTCCCTCCCTGCCCCCAAACTACCCTTCTTTCCCTCCCTCCTCTCCCTGCCCCCAAACTACCCCTTCTTTCCCTCCCTCCTCCCTGCCCCCCAAACTACTCCCTTCTTTCCCTCCCTCCTCTCCCTGCCCCCAAACTACCCCTTCTTTCCCTCCTCCCTCCCTGCCCCCAAACTACCCCTTCTTTCCTCCCTCCTCTCCCTGCCCCGCAAACTACCCCCTTCTTTCCCTCCCCTCCTCCTGCCCCCAAACTACCCCTTCTTTCCCTCCTCCTCTCCCTGCCCCCAAACTACCTCCTTCTTTCCCTCCCCTCCCTCCCTGCCCCCCAAACTACCCCTTCTTTCCCTCCCTCCCTCCCTGCCCCCAAACTACCCCTTCTTTCCCTCCCTCCTGCCCCCAAACTACCCCCTTCTTTCCTCCCCTCCCTGCCCCCAAACTACCCCTTCTTTCCCTCCCTCCTCCCTGCCCCCAAACTACCCCTTCTTTCCCTCCCTCCCTCCCTGCCCCCAAACTACCCACTTCTTTCCCTCCCCTCCTCCCTGCCCCACAACCACCCCTTCTCCCTCCCTCCTCCCTGCCCCCAAACCACCCCTTCTTCCCTCCTCTCTCCTCCCTGCCCCAAACTACCTCTTTCTTTCCCTCCCCGCCCGTCCCTGCCCCCGAAACTACCCCTTTCTTTCCCTCCCTCCCTCCCTGCCCCCAACCACCCCTTCTTTCCCTCCCTCCTCCCTGCCCCCCAAACTCCTCCCTGCCCCCTAAACTACCCACTTCTTTCCCTCCCCTCCCTTCCCTGCCCGCCAAACTAGCTGGCTCCCCGGGGCCAGGGGCAGCACACAGCCTTGGCAGGCCCTCGCCCTGGCCTCGCCTCACCCAGGCAGGGCCAACCACCTTGCTCCCCGGGGCCAGTGTCAGCACACAGCCTTGTTAGGCCCCCGCCCTGGCCTCGCCTCACCCAGGCAGGGCCGGCCACCTGGCTCCCAGGGGCCAGGCGCAGCACACAGCCTTGTTAGGCCCCCGCCCTGGCCTCGCCTCACCCAGGCAGGGCCGGCCACCTGGCTCCCAGGGGCCAGGCGCAGCACACAGCCTTGTTAGGCCCTCGCCCTGGCCTCGCCTCACCCAGGCAGGGCCGGCCATCTGGCTTCCCGGGGCCAGGGGCAGCACACAGCCTTGTTAGGCCCCCGCCCTGGCCTCGCCTCACCCAGGCAGTGCGTCAAGCACCACGTCAGACACACGCTGCCATTTATGGGTTTACTACTATGGGATTCAGGGCCAGCGTTACACTGTTTTTTCGGCATTAACTTTTTACCAAAGAGTCGGATAAAGATGATAGTTTGTCAGAAAATGTTTTACACCCCTACCTAATTTTCAACAGTATGGTTTAGTACCTATGTTTGATGATTATGGTACTCATAGGAGTAAAATAAACATGCGGAAGCTAGAGCCGTCTCAGTCTTGAGTTAATGGTTCAGAGACGTTCCGTGACGTAAAACACGTCATGGTTATCCGCCCACAGGTGAAATGCTATTCGTATCGCACCGGAGGGTTCACTGCTGTCAACACTGAAGAGCATGTTCTGCAGCTCTTGTGCGACTGGTTTTGTGCTTCGGCTTGTCACTGTGTTTAGAAGTGAGAAGACCCGTGGCAGGACTGAGTAAGCTTAAGAAGGTAGGCAGGTGGGTGAGGATTACGCCCCAACATCCATCTCCACAACCTCCCCAACCAGATATTTTTCCTTTCACATTTTGCTCAATGATAATCAAACGGACTTTATATCAACGCCTTCCTTCTTCTCTACCGCCGGTCCGAAATTGTACCCCCGACCACATGAAAAAAAGTTTTTGCTTCACACCGCCGCGGGCTGTGTGTACCACTGGCAACATCATTTAATATCGGTTTTATCGGGGAAACAAAGGTTCCTATACTGAGGTTTGGGTGTTTCGTGGTATACGAGTTGGCACCTGCACCCACCCTAAATCCAACGACTCATGTCTAGTGAAAAAAACTGTATACTGTCAATTGAATTGTGTCAATTGCGATAAAAATTACAGCATATAATATTATTGTTGGCAGAGGCGGAGTCTGGTTACGAATAGCCAATCATCTGTCACGGCGGGCGGAGTGTCATGACGTCAGAGTCCGCGTCACGAATCCCACCACTGAACCCATCACGGTGAGTGCAGCGGCTGTGGAATCGCCTGCTTATTTTACATCTACGATTGCCTGAATGATCGACATTCGGTATTAAAGCATATTGGCGATAATTAGGTAGGTGTGTAAAACATGCCCTGGCAAAACGTCATCTTCATCCGACGCTTTGTTAAAAAGTTATTAGCGAAAAACAGTGTGACGCTGGCCCTGAATTTCATAGCAGAATGTGCTCAAAAGTATTCGTAAGATTATGAGTATATACTTGGAGTCCGGGTACAAGTACAAGTAGGTACTGAGATTTTTTGTCCCCAAGACCGAGTACGAGCAGCCTACATGAAGCTGTGTACTCAATCAAATACGAGTACACGTACATGGACCCACGCCTGCTGGAGAGAGGGAGAGAGAGAGAGAGGAAATGGAGAGAAGGGGGGGAGGGTAAAAGGGGTCTGTTAGTAGCCCTGGCCAGCCCGTCAGTCAGTCTTCCAGAGAGAGAGAGTGACACGAGTCCATCGTCAACCAGTCCGTCAGTCAGCCAGTCAGCCAGTCAGCCAGTCGTCAGTTCCCCACCCT
>NC_066519.1:2421978-2546978 GCF_024679095.1 Eriocheir sinensis
AGTGCCAGGTCCTTCAAGTTGGAACAAAAAATAAGAAGTTCGATTACGAAATGCGCGGCGTTAAACTCACAAGCGTTTAATGCGTTAAGGACCTGGGGGTCGAAATCGCGTCAAACCTCAAATTCTCACAGCAATGCATCGATACAGCAAATAAATCGAACAGAATGTTGGGCTTCATTAAAAGAAACTTTTTATTCAAGAATAAAGATGTAATACTTCCGCTCTACAATAGTTTAGTCAGACCCCACTTGGAATATGCGGTACAGTTTTGGTATCCCCACCATGCAAAGGACATTGCTAAATTAGAAGGTGTTCAGCGTCGAGCAACAAAAATGATCCTTTCCTTGCGCAACAAATCCTACGAAGAAAGGCTTTCCACCCTTAACATGTTCTCTCTTGAGAAGCGTCGCCTCCGAGGAAAACTGATCGAATGTTTTTAAATACTTAATGGTTTCACGAATGTAGACAGAACAAAATTGTTTATGATCGATGACACTTTGCGAACGAGGATCAATGGCATAAAACTCAAATGTAGACAAGTAAATTCAGACTGCACCAAATTTTTCTTCACCAACGTTGTAGTGCGAGAATGGAATAAGCTCCCACCATCAGTGGTCCAGTGTAACACGATTGACTCCTTTAAAAACAAGCTCGACCGTCACTTCCTTCAACTTAATATTAACTAGAGTAGAAAAGCAACGTTTTGGAGCCATCTGAATAATGTAGAATCACTTACGTTTAAGGACAGACCACCTAGTCTGGACCATGTGTGGCTTGATTTTCTATGTAATTCTATGTAATTCTCTCTCTCTCTCTCTCTCTCTCTCTCTCTCTCTCTCTCTCTCTCTCTCTCTCTCTCTCTCTCTCTCTCTCTCTCTCTCTCTCTCATCGGTTTTAGGCAAGATGCTGGAGTCCATAATAGCCAGGAACTTTCGGGAGCATTTAGAGAAACATAGCTTAATTCACGACTCGCAGCATGGGTTCACAAAAGGAAGGTCATGCCTCACCAATCTCTTGTCCTTCTACAATAAAGTATTTGAGGCGGTAGACAGAGATGAGCATTATGATGTATTCTATCTTGATTTTAGTAAAGCGCTTGACAAAGTTCCTCACCAACGACTGTTGCTTAAATTACAGGCTCACGGAGTAGAGGGTAAAGTTTTGAACTGGGTCAAGGCGTGGCTTAGCAATAGGAAGCAAAGAGTGCAAATCAATGGTAAAAGATCTGACTGGGGATGTGTTACGAGTGGGGTCCCACAAGGTTCGGTATTAAGTCCACTTTTGTTTATTATTTATATCAATGACTTAGATACAGGAATTATTAGTGATGTCAGTGAGTTTGCAGATGATACCAAGATCGGTAGAGTAATTGAGTCGGATCAGGACGCTAGTATTCTCCAAGGTGAACTCAACAGATTGAATGACTGGGCGGATAAATGGCAGATGGAGTTCAATGTAGGGAAGTGCAGTATTCTGAAAGTAGATAGGGACAACCCCTCACATAACTATTGCTTAAATGACACTCTCATAAGCAGGTCTGGGTGCGAGAGGGATTTAGGGGTCTTAGTGAGCTCTGATCTCCGTCCAAGGGCACAATGCATTCAAGCTAGAAATCGAGCAAACAGGGTACTGGGATTTATTTTAAGGAGCGTAAGCAACAGAAGCGCCGAAGTCTTCCTCAAACTATATTTAGCATTAGTTAGACCTCATCTTGATTATGCGGTTCAGTTCTGGTCACCTTACTATAGAATGGATATCAAAATGTTAGAATCGGTGCAGAGGAGGATGACTAAGATGATTCAGGGATTGATAAACTTGCCATACGAGGAAAGACTCAAACAGTTAAACTTGCATTCTCTAGAAAGGCGATGGGTGCGTGGAGACATGATCGAGGTTTATAAATGAATGAAGGGCTTTAATAAGGGGGACATTCATAAGGTTTTGTTGGTAAGAGAACCGGGCAGGACACATAGTAATGGGTTTAAACTGGATAAATTCAGATTCAACAGGGACATAGGCAAAAATTGGTTTACTAACAGAGTGGTGGATGAGTGGAATAGGCTGAGCAGTCATGTGGTGAGTGCCAATACAATTGTCATATTCAAAATTAGATTAGATAAATTCATGGACAGCGATATTAGGTGGGGTTAGATACACGGGAGCTTAGGTTCAAAGGAGCTGCCTTGTACAGGCCTCCCGGCCTCTTGCAGACTCCTACGTTCTTATGTTCTTATGTGCTCTCTCTCTCTCTCTCTCTCTCTCTCTCTCTCTCTCTCTCTCTCTCTCTCTCTCTACTACTACAACTACTACTACTACTACTACTACTGCTACTGCTACTACTACTACTACTACTACTACTGCTACTGCTACTGCTACTACTACTACTATAATATTACTACTACTACTTTTTTTTTCTACTACTACGGGCCTCCATCTATTAGAGTTGCGTTGTGAGCGGTATATTTTCTCATATCCTTTCACAAAGCAATTAATTGGCCCCACCCCGCCAATGACTGTGGCCGACAACCATCTTTATTTAATATTACAAACCTTACTAAACATATTACTTTTACGCTAACAGAGCTTGTGGTTGATACGACTATCAACCACCGTCGCCTCAAAGTCCAGGTCAGCAATGCGGGTGGTTTTGGGTGCAGGTGACCTGGTTCCTCTCAGGCAGACCAAGGCTGACCTCAGGAGGGAGAAGGACAGCCTCCATCCCATCCAGGCGACCACACAGCTTTTTGGCTGCTGTTTCTTATCTGCCAGTGTTTCGGCGAGTCTTGCGTAGAAGCTCTGCGCCCTTGGTCCCATCCCTCCTGCCGTCGTGAATACTGCCGGGGTGAAGGAGCCCTACTACTACTACTACTACTACTATAATATTACTACTACTACTACTACTACTACTACTACTATAATATTACTACTGCTACAACTACTACTACTACTACTACTACTAATATTTTTTTATTCTCTTCCTTATATTACTGTCACTGTTTCTTTTACTTTTTCATCTATCTGTGTGTCTATATAGCACTTTATTCTCCTCCTCCTCCTCCTCCTCCTCCTCCTCCTCCTCCACCTCCTCCTCCTCCTCCTCCTCCTCCTCCTCCTCCTCCTCCTCCTCCACCTCCTCCTCCTCCTCCTCCTCCTCCTCCTCCTCCACCTCCTCCTCCTCCTCCTCCTCCTCCTCCTCCTCCTCCTCCTCCTCCTCCTCCTCCTCCTCCTCCTCCTCCCCCTCCTCTTCCTTCTTCCTTTCCCTTCCACCGCTTGGTGTCATGAAGCTTAATGTTAATAAAACGCATTCCATTACCATCAGTAGATCCCGTACCTTGAATGCACCTCATCCTTGTTTGAACATTCTTGGTGAACAGATTAAGGATGTTTCTAGTATCCGTTTGTCGGGAGTCACTCTTGATTCTAAACTGACATTTGAGAAGCTCACCCGCTCCATGTCTTCCACTGTTGCACGAAGACAGGCTTACTTCGTAAGTGCTTCGAAATATTTCCTTGTGACTCAACTGTAATCAAATCTTTTTATGCATTCATTTTGCCCACTTTGAGTATTGTGCTCCTGTTTGGATGTCTGCTGCCAATTGCCATTTAAAGTTACTTGACAGAGCTATTAATTCAATAACATTTATTTCTCCGGCACTTGTTCTTGATCTTGATCATCGGCGTCAAGTTGGTGCCCTTAGCAATTTATTTAAAGTTTTTAAGAATAGTTAATCGGCATCCTTACACAATGCTTTGCCTGATCCTTTACTCCTGCCCGGGTCACGAGGTTTGCTTTTACTCAAAACGATCTTGCTTTTAATCCTGTGTATTTTTGTTCGACACAAATATGTTTTCTTCCGTCGTTGACAACCTTATGGAATCAGTTACCCAATGAGATTGTGCTTTCTGCCGACATTTCTACATGTAAGTCTCGTGAGAATGTCTTTTTGAAACAGTAATTTTATTTTTCCTCCTTTTGGCTTTGACTGGCCAGTTTCTTAACTATTCCCCGCCTTTGCTTTTCTCCAGGACCTTTTGGTATTTTGTGTGGTTCAACGTGTTGTATCTGCACCCTGAAGGGGTTTTTGGTAGCTTATCAAAATAATAATAATAATAATAATAATAATAATAATAATAATAATAATAATAATAATAATAATAATAATAATAATAATAATAATAGTAATAATAATAATAATAATAATAATAATAATAATAATAATAATAATAATAATAATAATAATAATAATAATAATAATAATAATAATAATAATAATAATAATAATAATAATAATAATAACAATAATAATAATAATAATAATAATAATAATAATAATAATAATAATAATAATAATAATAATAATAATAATAATAATAATAACAATAATAATAATAATAATAATAATAATAATAATAATAATAATAATAATAATAATAATAATAATAATAATAATAATAATAATAATAATAATAATAATAATAATAATAGTAATAATAATAATAATAGTAATAATAATAATAATAATAATAATAATAATAATAATAATAATAATAATAATAATAATGATAATAATAATAATAATAATAATAATAATAATAATAATAATAATAATAATAATGATAATAATAATAATGATAATAATAATAATAATAATAATAATAATAATAATAATAATAATAATAATAATAATAATAATAATAATAGTAATAATGATAATAATAATAATAATAATAATAATAATAATAATAATAATAATAATAATAATAATAATAATAATAATAATAATAATAATAATAATAATAATAATAATAATAATAATAATAATAATAATAATAATAATGATAATAATAATAATAATAATAATAATAATAATAATAATAATAATAATAATAATAATAATAATAATAATAATAATAATAATAATAATAATAATAATAGTAATAATAATAATAATAATAATAATAATAATAATAATAATAATAATAATAATAATAATAATAATAATAATAATAATAATAATAATAATAATAATAACAATAATTTACTCTTAACAGCATTGCCAGTCTATCCTATTTCTTCTAGTTCCTCCTCCTCCTCATTCTCCTTTCTTTCTATCCCTTTCTCCTCCTCTTTCTTCTTCTATCTTCTCCTCCTGCTTCTTCTATCTCCTCCTCCTCCTCCTCCGCCTCCTCTTTCTTCCTCTGTCTCCTCTCTTATACTCTTCACAGCATCACCAGTCTTATATATTTCCCCTGCAGTCTGTGGCCAGTAATATTTCCCTCAGTATAGTATTTCCGAGTCTCAGTCCCGTCACATTTCAGTCCGTGGTCAGCATGGCGAGGGCAACCAAGCGTACGAGTGTGCTGCTTGGGGCACTGGCGGCGGTGTTCGTCATCATCATCGTCATCCTCTGCATCGTGCCCAAGGCTGGATCGCCCGGACATGAAAGCTTGGCGGAGGTGAGTTGACCCGTGTGTCTATATAAGGACCGTATTCTCAGGCGCTCTCGGTTCCCACAACAACGATTTCCCAAGGCCACAAGATAGATTAGTCGGGTCCTCATGAGTGTTTTTCATGTTCATAGTGCAGAAGCCTTGACAAACTATCTCTAGGCTCATAACACTACCCATGGAAATACTAACACAACAACCTTTACCTAGGCCTTGTCAAACTATCTCTAGGCTCATAACACTACCCATGGAAATACTAACACAACAACCTTTACCTAAGCCTTGTCAAACTATCTCTAGGCTCATAACACTACCTATGGGAATACTAACACAACAACCTCTACCAAAGCCTTGACAAACTATCACTATAGGCTCATAACACTACCTATGGGAATACTAACACAACCTCTACCAAAGCCTTGTCAAACTATCACCAAGCTCATAACACTACCCATGGAAACACTAACACAACAACCTCTACCAAAGGCTTGTCAAACTATCACTAGGCTCATAACACTACCCATGGAAACACTAACACAACAACCTCTACCAAAGCCTTGTCAAACTATCACCAGGCTCATAACACTACCCATGGAAACACTAACACAACAACCTCTACCAAAGCTTTGTCAAACTATCACTTTTATTTTTTTACTGCAGAGGAGACAGTGCAATGACGTAAACAAAAAGAAAACAATAATAAATAAAAAGCCCGCTACTACTGCTCCTGAATAGAGTAGAGTGGCCAAAAAGAGAGGTCAATTTCGGGAGGAGAGGTGTCCTGATACCCTCCTCTTGAAAGAGTTCATGTCGTAGGCAGGAGAAAATACAGATGAGGGAAGATCGTTCCAGAGTTTACCAGCGTGAGGGATGAAAGAGTGAAGATGCTGGTTAACTCTTGCCTAAGGGGTTTGGACAGTATAGGGATGAGCTTGATCAGAAAGTCGTGTGAGGCGAGGCCGTAGGAGGGGGGGAGGCATGCAGTTAGCAAGATCAGAAGAGCAGTCAGCGTGAAAATATCGATAGAAGATAGAAAGAGAGGCAACATCGCGAAGGAATTTAAGAGGTAGAAGACTATCAGTAAGAGGAGGAGAGCTGATGAGACGAAGAGCCTTAGACTCCACTCTGTCCAGAAGAGCTGTGTGAGTGGAGCCCCCCCACACGTGAGAAGCATACTCCATACGAGGGCAGACAAGGCCCCTGTATATGGATAGCAACTGTGAGGGGGAGAAGAGCTGGCGGAAACGATACAGAACGCCCAACCTCGAGGAAGCTGATGTAGTGAGAGAGGAGATGTGAAGTTTCCACTTAAGATTTTGAGTTAAGGATAGACCGAGGATATTTAGTGTTGAAGAGGGTGACAGCTGAGTGTTGTCGAAGAATAGCGGATAGGTGTTTGGAAGATTGTGTCGAGTTGATAGGTGGAGAAATTGAGTTTTTGAAGCATTGAAGGACACAAGGTTCCTTCTACCCCAATCGGAAATGATAGCAAGGTCTGAGGTTAAGCGCTCTGCAGTCTCCTGTCTGGAGTCATGTACTACCTGTTGTGATGGTCTTCTATTGAAAGAAGTTGAATAATGCAGAGTGGAGTCGTCGGCGTATGAGTGGACAGGACAGTTTGTTACGGAGAGAAGATCATTGATGAATATCAGGAAGAGAGTGGGTGATAGGACAGAGCCCTGTGGAACACCACTGTTGATAGGTTTAGGGGAAGAACAGTGACCATCTACCACCGCAGAGATCGAACGGCTGGAAAGGAAACTGGAGATAAAGGAACAGAGAGAGGGATAGAATCCGAAAGGGGGCAGTTTAGAAAGCAAAGACTGGTGCCAGACTCTATCGAAGGCTATCGATATGTCTAGCGCAACCGAGAAAGTTTCACCGAAACGGCTAAGAGAGGATGACCAAGAGTCAGTTAAGAGAGCAAGAAGATCGCCAGTAGAGCGCCCCTTACGGAACCCATACTGGCGATCAGATAGAAGGTTAGAAGCGGAAAGGTGCTTTTGAATCTTCCGGTTAAGGATTGATTCAAAAGCTTTAGATAGACAGGAAAGTAAAGCTATAAGGCGGTAGTTTGAGGGATTGGAACGGTCACCCTTCTTAGGCACAGGCTGTACGAAGGCGTACTTCCAGCAGGAAGGAAAGGTCGATGTTGATAGGCAGAGACGAAAGAGTTTGACCAGGCAGGGTGTCAGCACGGAAGCACAGTTTTTAAGGACAATAGGAGGCACTCCTTCAGGTCCATTAGCCTTCTGAGAGTTGAGGCCAGAGAGGGCATAGAGAACATCACTAGGAAGAATTTTGATAATAGGCATAAAGAAGTCAGAGGGGGGATGAGTAGAAGGAATATGCCCAGAATCGTCCAGATTGGAGTTTTTAGAGAAAGTTTGAGAGAAGAGTTCAGCCTTAGAGATAGATGAGACGGCGGTGCTGCCGTCAGGACTAAGGAGAGGAGGGAAAGATGAAGAAGTGAAGTTGAAGGAGATGTTTTTGGCTAGGTGCCAGAAGTCACTGGAAGAATTAGAAAAAGCAAGGTTTTGGCATTTTCTATCAATGAAGGAGGTTTTGGTAAATCGGAGAATAGATTTGGCACGATTCCGGGCAGAAATGTAAAGATTATGGTTAGCGGGAGTTCGAAGGCTCTGGTACCTTTTGTGAGCTGCCTCTCTATCTTTGACAGCACGAGAACAAGAGTGATTAAACCAAGGCCTTTTAGCATGAGGAGTAGAGAAAGTACGTGGAAAGTATGCCTCCATTTCATAACACTACCCATGGAAACACTAACACAGCAACCTCTACCAAAGCATTACCAAACTATCACTATGCTCATAACACTACCCATGGAAACACTAACACAATAACCTCTACCAAAGCCTTGCCAAACTATTACTAGGCTCATAACGCTACCCATGGAAACACTAACACAACAACCTCTACCAAAGCCTTGTCAGACTAACACTAGGCTCATAACACTATCCATGGAAACACTAACACAACAACCTCTACCAAAGCCTTGTCAAACTATCACTAGGCTTATAACACTACCCATGGATACACTAACACAACAACCCCTACCAAAGCCTTGCCAAACTATCACCAGGCTCATAACACTACCCATGGAAACACTAACATAACAACCTCTACCAAAGCCTTCTCAAACTATCAGTAGGCTCATAACACTACCCATGGAAACACTAACACAACAACCTCCACCAAAGCCTTGTCAAACTATCACTAGGCTCATAACATTACCCATGGAAATACTAACACAACAACCTCTACCAAAGCCTTGTCAAACTATCACTAGGCTCATAACACTACCCATGGAAACACTAACACAACAACCCCCACCAAAGCCTTGTCAAACTATCACTAGGCTCATAACACTACCCATGGAAACACTAACACAACAACCTCTACCAAAGCCTTGTCAACTATCACTAGGCTCATAACATTACCCATGGCAACACTAACACAACAACCTCCACCAAAGCCTTGTCAAACTATCACTAGGCTCATAACACTACCCATGGAAACACTAACACAAAAGCCTCTACCAAAGCCTTGTCAAACTATCACCAGGCTCATGATGCTACCCATGGAAACACTAACACAACAACCTCTACCAAAGCCTTGTCAAACTATCACCAGGCTCATAACACTACCCATGGCAACACTAACACAACAACCTCTACCAAAGCCTTGTCAAACTATCACTAGGGTCATAACACTACCCATGGCAAAACTAACACAACAACCTCCACCAAAGCCTTGTCAAACTATCAGTAGGCTCATAACACTACCCATGGCAACACTAACACAACAACCTCTACCAAAAGCCTTGTCAAACTATCACTAGGCTCATAACACTACCCATGGAAACACTAACACAACAACCTCTACCAAAGCCTTGTCAAACTATCACTAGGCTCATAACACTACCCATGGAAACACTAACACAACAACCTCTACCAAAGCCTTGTCAAACTATCACCAGGCTCATAACACTACCCATGGAAACACTAACACAACAACCTCTACCAAAGCCTTGTCAAACTATCACCAGGCTCATGATACTACCCATGGAAACACTAACACAACAACCTCTACCAAAGCCTTGTCAAACTATCACCAGGCTCATGATACTACCCATGGCAACACTAACACAACAACCTCTACCAAAGCCTTCTCAAACTATCAGTAACACTACCCATGGAAACACTAACACAACAACCTCCACCAAAGCCTTGACAAACTATCACTATAGGCTCATAACACTACCTATGGGAATTTTTTTTTCTTTTTTTTTTACGTTGTTGCCTATTGCGCCGGTAGGCATCTTCCCGGTGGGGCCTGATGGTCGGCCCAAGGCTTCTTCCAGGTGGGGCCTGATGGTCGGCCCAGCCCGAATACTAACACAACCTCTACCAAAGCCTTGTCAAACTATCACTAGGCTCATAACACTACCCATGGAAACACTAACACAACAACCTCCACCAAAGCCTTGTCAAATGAGGGTGTGCGAGCTCCGAAATGTTGTTATTGTCATTATTATTGTTGTTATATTTTTTTCCACAGCAAGCAAAATCGGGTGAAAGGACGGACGTATTGACAGACACCTCCACGACCTCTACGACGACGACCACGACGACAACAACGACTACTACTACTCCTGCACCACCACCACCACCACCACCAACAACAACAACAACAGAATCAGTAACAACCACTGCTACTACACCTACTACTACTCCTGCTACCACTGAAAAGACTACTACTACTACTGCTACTACTCGTACTCCTCTTCCTCCTTCTACTACTGCTACTACTGCTACTACTACTGACGACTCCTTGTTCCCTATCACCACCACCGAATCATCACCACCAACCACCACCACCAACGACACTGATTACTATGATGACTATGACAATGACATCACTGTGCATGACTCTACCACCGTCACTACTCTGTCCACCACTGATGATTCTACTAATGACACTCTGTCCACCACTGATGACTATACTTCCGTCACTACTCTGTCCACCACTGAGGACTCTACCACCGTCACTACTCTACCCACCACTGATGACTATACCACCGTCACTACTCTGTCCACCACTGATGACTCTACTAACGACACTACTCTGTTCACCACTGATGACTCAACTAACGACACTACTCTGTTCACCACTGATGACTATACCACCGTCACTATGTCCACCACTGATGCCTATGACGGGACCGCCACGAACATCACCGAGACAACCGTAATCTCAACCACCACTGAACAACCCACTACTATCACTACTTCTACTACTACTACTACTACTACTGCTACTACTCTTAGTACCACTACCCTTCCTGCCGCCACTGCTACAAGCCCGGAGGAGGAGAAAAAGCACTGTGAGACGCCCGCTTGCAAGACCCTGGCCTCCAACATGCTCGCCACGATGGACCATACAGGGAATGTCGACATATGTGAGGTGAGAGAGAGAGAGAGAGAGAGAGAGAGAGAGAGAGAGAGATTTACATAGATTTACATAGAAAATCAGACCACACAGACCCCATGGTCCAGACTAGGTGGTCTGTCCTTAAACCTAAGTGATTCTACACTAATCAGATGGCTCCAAAACGTTGCTTTTCTACTCTATATTAAGTTGAAGGAAGTGTTGGTCGAGCTTGTTTTTAAAGGAGTCAATCTTGTTACACTGGACCACTGAAGGTGGAAGCTTATTCCATTCTTGCACTACAAGGCTGGTGAAGAAAAATTTGGTGCAATCTGAATTTACTTGTCTACATTTAAGTTTTCGGCCATTATTCCTCGTTCGCAAAGTGTCATCGATTAGAAACAATTTTGATTTGTCTACATTCGTGAAACCATTAAGTATTTTAAAACAGTCGGTCAGTTTTCCTCGGAGGCGAAGTTTCTCAAGAGAGAACATGTTAGGATTTGTTGCGCAAGGAAGGGATCATTTTTGTTGCTCGACGCTGAACACCTTCTAGTTTAGCAATATCCTTTGCATGGTGGGGAGACCAAAACTGTACCGCATATTCTAAGTGGGGTCTGACTAAACTATTGTAGAGCGGAAGTATTACATCTTTATTTTTGAATAAAAGTTTCTTTTAATGAAGCCCAACATTCTGTTCGATTTATTTGCTGCATCGATGCACTGATGAGAATTTGAGGTTTGACGCGATTTTGATCCCCAGTCCTTAACGCATTGAACACTTGTGAGTTTAACGCCGCGTATTTCGTAATCGAACTTCTTATTTTTTGTTCCAACTTGAAGGACCTGGCACTTGTCTACGTTAAAGGGCATCTCCCATTTATCCGACCAAGCTGAAATTTTGTCCAAATCCTCTTGAGGCTTTGCCTGTCTTCGTCAGTGAAACCGAGTTACCAATCTTTGTGTCGTCTGCAAATTTACTAATGCGATTATTGAGTCCAACATCCACGTCGTTGATATAAATAATGAAGAGCACTGGGCCAAGAACCGAGCCCTGAGGGACGCCACTAGTGACCGGCGCCCACTCTGAGTTAAATCCGTCAATCACAACTCTTTGTTGTCTGTTGTTCAACCAATTCGCGATCCATTGGTTTACTTGACCGTCAATGCCTATTTGCTTTAATTTATAAAGTAATTTATGATGTGGGACTTTATCAAACGCTTTCTGGAGAGAGAGAGAGAGAGAGAGAGAGAGAGAGAGAGAGAGAGAGAATTCTGAATTGACCACAAATTTATAAGTTCTATAAAATATGTCTAGGCAATTCTCAATATTGGTACACACACACACACACACACACACACACACACACACACATTAGTAGTAACACTCCCTGTAATGAATGTATCACCAACTACTAATACTGCTACTACTACTACTACTACTACCACCACTACAGGACTTCTACCAGTACGCCTGTGGTGGCCTGATGCAGAACCCATTCCTGCACGCCCGGGACCCAGAAGTCATCGCCCGGAATCTGATCAAAGGTGGGCAGCAAGTGTGTTGTTTTGGGATAGGTTTATAGAGGCATTTTGTACGTGTGTGTGTGTGTCCGTGAGTGTGTGTTAATTACTCTTCTTCCTTCCTTCTTTCTTCCCTCTTTCCTTTCTTTCCTTCCTCCCCATAACCCTCACCTAGTCCCTTCCTTCTCTCCTTCACCCTTCCCTTCTTCCACCCTCCCTCCCTTCTCTCCATAGCCCCTCTCTCCTTCCCTCCTTCCTAATCAAGTTCATTCATTTCTTCCTCGGCATCTTAAAGAATGCGCACTCCCCGCTCGATCTCTACCTTATTCGTCTCCTTCAACAACAACAACAATATAATGATAATGATAATGCCACACATCAACACTCTATAACCCTTGACAGAGGAGCTGGACACAACAGACCCAGATGAGGGTTCCGCCCTGGGCAAAATGAGGATCTTCTACGACAGCTGCCTCGGTGCGGTGGACCAGGACGCGACCCAGGGCTGGCAGGCGGCTATGCAGGAGGTCTTTGGGCGGGACTGTTTTGACTGGAGCTCACCGTCTGCCATGGCGCCCCTGAACCTCACCCTCGTCTTGGCCAAACTGATGCTGCACGACTTGTGAGTGTGTTTGTATGAGAGAGAGAGAGAGAGAGAGAGAGAGAATCGTAACATACTTTTGTTCTGAGGAGCGGTGCAACACTAGCCTGGCAACACTACACACAGTATAAATTTTAGCCTGGCAACACGACACACACTATAAATTTTAGCCTGGCAACACGACACACAGTATAAATTTTAGCCTGGCAACACGACACACAGTATAAATTTTAGCCTGGCAACACGACACACACTATAAATTTTAGCCTGGCAACACGACACACACTATAAATTTTAGCCTGGCAACACGACACACACTATAAATTTTAGCCTGGCAACACGACACACAGTATAAATTTTAGCCTGGCAACACGACACACACTATAAATTTTAGCCTGGCAACACTACACACAGTATAAATTTTAGCCTGGCAACACGACACACAGTATAAATTTTAGCCTGGCAACACGACACACACTATAAATTTTAGCCTGGCAACACGACACACTATAAATTTTAGCCTGGCAACACGACACGCAGTATAAAATTTAGCCTGGCAACACGACACACACCCTCGCGCCCACCAACGTCAGCACAAACGATGGATGAGGTGAAATGTTTTTGTAAATAGTTCCGTGCTTCGCTTGTTTGGCGTTTTGTGATACTGTAACACCATCGTTTTCAGGAGGCTTTTCTGTATAAGATAGAATAGTTCATATTAGTACGCATTTCATAGCCGTTGGCAATGGTCGTCATAAGCAAACTGCTCGGAAGCATGGAGCTAGTCATAAAAACACCTCACCTCATCCACCGTTCATAGTGTTGCACGCACTGCTCCTCAGAACAAACGTGTGTTGCGATTCTCTCACATACTTGGCACTGCTTCAGTAGCTTTTCAAACCCCGTGTATTATCTGCAAGTTGTCAGGCTTTTCTGTTGCACCAGTTATTGACCTGAGCCTCAGGCGAGGATCCGGAAGAAAAGTTTTTGGGGTCCCGATGCCAGGATTTTTGCGGGTGGAAGGGGCATTAGCATTACCGGTTTGCCATTCTCGGCAGTGGTGCTCCTGAATATCTGGTGGACTGACCTGCATCAACGGCATAACGACCTGGACTTGGTGCCAAGGCATTCCTAGGCGGCCAGTGTTCCTCTTCGGATCCAAATGGGACGGCCGATTCCTCTGAGAAAAAGCACAGACCATTTCCTAACGAGCTCGAGCACTCAGCCACATTGCAGCCTAAGCAAAGAGAAGACGGCGGTTCTTCTCCGCAAACTTGTTTATCACACGATCAACAAACACGCACGCCACTGTGGACGGCGAGTAGCGCGAGGCCGTGGAGGCGATCCTGGCCATGGTGCTCCTCAGGTATGTGTTTAGGCGCTTCAGGGCTGAGAACGACCGTTCGGCTTCTACATTTGAGACCGGCAGGGTCAGTAGGATGGTCAGGAGCTTTGCGATGTTCGGGAACATACGGGCCTCGGCGTATTCCTTCGCGTTCTTGAGTCTCGAACGTGCCCACCGCTGTGTCTCCGTCCTCACGAGCACCAATGACTCAACGTCGCTCTCGTAGAGCTTAGCGGCTTCAAGAACAGCACCCACGTCTGTTTTTGAGCCCTTGGGCAGCTTCTTCAACCGGAGAGCAACTGGCACAGTGTCGTCGTCAAATCTGCTCTTCAGCTCGACGGTCACCTGGTCAACGAGCGAAATATACACTGAGCATCGATAGTACTCCTCAGCAGTAGCGGCCGGGCCATTCGCGCGCTGTGTCTGTCGTGCACAGACTCAGGGAACAGGCACGTCACCGTGAGCTGGGTCCACTTCAACCAGGAGGTCTTTGGCTTTTGTGAACACAGAGTGGAATTACTCCTCGGCATCCGCTCTGAACTTGGCCAATAGAGTCTCGATCTCACGAATCAGTGCGTTCGCAGATACCAGGTCACCGTCCTTCTGCAGGGTTCTGCTCGGCTCGAGTGTGTGCGCCAAAACTGACTCGGCCACAACCAGCCCAACGAGAAAGCGGGGGTCTCGAATCGCGGCGAGTTAGAGCCCAGCGTTGGCATCCAGCTTCATCTCATCCTCCAGGAAAACCGCGATGGGAGCCAGAAACTCAATGAGCACGAGGACTGTATCACGCCGCTCGACCCATCTGGTGGGACACAGGGGCACCCGCTTTTCCCGCCTGGCCGAGGAAAGCTTCACGAACTCGGTGAACCAGAGCGTCCGCATGTTGCTTGCGTAGATGAAGTTTTATACTTCGTTAGGCGTCTGGAGGGCGAGTCTGACTTCTTTGACATCACAGGCCTTGGTCAGCACCGGGTTCAGTCGGTGATTGAAACAGTGGATCGGTTTCGCCAGGGGGTACTGCTGCATGATGATGGCGGCACAGCCTGAGCTTCCCTATCATGCATGGCACTCGCCCCGTCGAAGCCTAGGCCCCGGCATTTTGACATCTCCAAGCCAAGGCCATCGACGGTGCGGATGAGCAGCTGGGCCAGGCCTTCACCGGTGAGGTCCTGGGCACGGACGAAAGCGAGAAAGTCCTCCTTGATGTCTTCTTTGACGTGTAGAATGATGATGGTGGCTTGTTCCTTCCCTGAGACGTCCGAGGTCTCCTTCAATAGCACCGCGTCCACCCCGGACACTCCGGCCAAAATTTCCGCTTGCAACAGTCGACCTGCGAGGCAGAACATGACTCAGTGACACTTGCTCTTAGCGTGCATTCTACTCTGGGAATAAGAGAGCTATTTTGTGGTGTCACCCACCTGTGATATCGATTAGCTCGTCCTGAATGGTCTTACTGATGAGGGCGGAGTTACTGGTCCGGCTGGCCGAGTTGGTGATGAAGGGGTTGAGGTCGGCATCTCCTCCCCGGGCTCGGTAACGTAGTAGCGCTCTGAAGATTCCCTCTCCAGTCTTGCTCGGAGTAGAGAGGTCCAATGGACCGTCATCCCGATGTCCACGGAGGGGCAGCATATTTCGTCCGCAGAAGACGATGCTCTGAGTGATGATTGGAACCAGCATGCGCCGGTTGGTCTCGATCTGCTCCTTCCTCTTCGCTTGTAGCATGGTGTCGACAGCCCTCATCGGGTTTCGTACAGTGTCGACAAACCTCTCCATTTGCGTCATAGCCGCCGCATGATACCCACACGCGTTGTGGCTGTTGAGCAGTTCGGTGGCCTTTTTATACTTGCACATCGGCTTCAACACCATGGTGCCCAGCCTTTGGCCTCCAACTCCGCCCGTGTCTCCGTCGAACACCACACAGGCTATGAAGTATCCGCCCTTGTTCAGCAGCGAGTGTTTCAGTCCGGGGCATGTGATGCACCAGCCTGGCTGGAATCGCCTCTTATAACCACTTTCGTCGGTGAGAGGCAGCGATTCGACAGACAGGTTGATTATGGCCATTTTCTCGGTGTCCGTGGCCGCCTTGTTCTCAATGTCGCTGGTGACGTCCACTGGAGCTGCAGGCAGTGTCAGTGTGCCATGCGAAAGAGGAGGAGCTCGTCCTCCTGTTCCTCAGCGTCAGCTTCGGCTTCGGTGTCAGGTCTGTCATCTGTCGTTGTCGAAGTGCCTGGCTGTTGCTCGAGCTCATTGCCGTCACGGTCACCATCACCACTCTTCTTGGCCACTTTGGCCTTGAAGAACGAGCATCCATTTTCTTGTTGAAGTGTCCGACGATATTGCCTAACACACAATGTGGAATGTCCCGCGAGTTTTATTGTTACAGCCGCATCGCGCTTTTGAGCTAGTTTTCCTGTAACCGCTCAGGACCATGGAGGGGGCCCGGGCCCCCTGGGCCCCCCCTTGGATCCGCCAGTGCTGAGCCTCCTCATGTGTTGTATGCATACAGCTTTAAGCACGGACATGGCCCACGCGTCCTGCAGCCGTGAGAGCACTCGGCACTTCATCCTACTAGTCTCTAGTACAAATTTTACAAGGGATTTCAGCACGTATGCCATGCCGTCCAGAACATGAGCTGATGGCCGGGCTGTCGACTATTAATTCAAAAAGGCGGGCGCAGTGCCATGACACCCTCGCCTCAAATGGCTCCTCGTGCGGCCACTGAGACTCGCCTCGCCGCTCCCGCCCTCGCATTCTCGCTCCCAGTGTGGCCGCGGCCAAAGAAGCTGTGTTGCTTGTGCTCTTCTTGATGTTGATTCTCGTAAAGGTTATCATTATCATTGGCAACCATGAAAGGGCATCAATCCCTTCAACCCCGTGAGGAAAAATAGGGAAATTAAACGAAGAGGAACAAGACTAACAATAAGGACGAGGAAGAGAGAAGAGTACAGACGTGGAGGGACAGAGGGGCGGGGCAACAAATATCCCAAAACACACAAGTAAATAGAGATCAAGATAGATAAGTAAACAGAAAAGACTAACTCAGTATTAGCATAATGTTACTGTCTCACACACACACACACACACACACACACACACACACACACACACACACACACACACGGTAAAAAAGAAAGCATCGTTCCTATTCATAGTACTTACCCTCCGCAGCACTCCATTCTTCGACGTGGACGTGGACGTCGACCATGAAGACAACAGGAAATTCTTCGTGACGCTGAGCCCCGCCCTCCCCGGCTCCCCCTTCAGCGATGACCTGGCGCGCCGGGCGTGTCTCGAGGCCCACCACAGAAGGCTGGACGACCTGGCGGGCGGGGATTCTGTTGACCTTAACGATGAATACTCCATCAACTTCACCGAGTGTGTGGTAAGTAAGTGTGTCGGGCCTGCTGAATACTACACAGTGCTTGAGGTGCCGTGGGCTGTATTTTTCAGGGGCGGGGGGCAGACGACCCCCATCTGCTAAAAGGTCCACTTTCTGAGAAAGTCAAAACGAAACGCCGGAGACCTTGGGATTTCCTTTTTGCTTATTTATTTACCACTGAATCATAGCTGGGCGTTATCGCGATAAGTTATCGCGATACTTTATCGCTGATAACAAAATCGGGTTATCGGCCATCCGCTACTTATTTAAATATATATCGATATCTTCGTTACTTTTGTAACCAAACTAGCGATAATCGCTACTTTTTTCCGCCTTTCAGAAAAAAACGTTGTCTCCTCCCTACACGTGGCCCGGGCGCCCGGTGTTGTGTGAAAAAACTTCGGGGTATGAAATATCTTCGGTGAAGAGATTTCATACTTAGATCATCAACATTAAAACACTAGGTTATTTTTTTGTTACTCAAAAATCAATATCAAAGAAAAATCATTTAACTTTGCCCAAAAAATGATTATTCACTGCCTCAAATTTGATATTCCATATTCGTTTGTGAGCATGCCATGGTATTGAAGGCACCCGGTGTTGTGTTATTTGGTGTCCCATCTTCAAAAGCTGGCGCTTTTGTTTACAAACACTGGTCTCTCGTGAACTGCGCATGTTCAGACCAGTAAGCGTAGCCCTGTACAGTCTCACAAAGCTTTTTAACACATTAAGAGTAGTTGCTGGAAGGCTGAATCAGACATACAGTACCACCATCCTCGCTGTTTCTAGAACGACACTCTGTACATATAAATACAACTCGTACAGAGTGTCGTTCTAGAAACGAGATAATGGTATGTACTGTATGTCTGATTCAGTCTTCAACAACTCTTAATTACGGTTGAAAAGCTTTGTGAGACTGTACAAATCTACTGCTGGTCTGAGCATGCGCAGTTCCTGAGAACCAGTGTTTAAACAAGCGTTGACAAGGACGCCAAATAACACAACGCCGGTTCAGGCTTTTCTAGTATTACCGTCCATATGTACGTGTCAACGTGTGGTCTTCAGGTTTTGTAAGTTTTCTAAAATACAGATAATGAAAATATTAATTCATCTGTTTTTCTATCTGAAATATCAATATAGTATCGTTTTCGCCTATCAGACTTATCGCTAGCTAATATCGGAATTGTGGATTTATATCGGGTATCGATTATCGGTTATCGCCTATATTTGTGTCTCCAGTTAACGAATATCGGTTATCACCGATAAGGTTTTTCATTATCAGTTATCGGTTATCGGGAATAAAGTTTTCTGTTATCGTGCCCAGCTATGCAGTGAATAATATACGTAAGTAGTTGACGAAACATCCACTAAATGAAAAAATCAAAGTTACGTCGCCATATACTAAATAAGCAGCAGGATACGGTCCTGTGCCAAGCCTCTAAAAAGGTCAACTCCTCACCCAGCCACACGCCGCGTGCTGAAGGAAGGCTGACGTGCGGTAGTTAGCTTGGCGACAGGTGCCTGGCCGGCTGTACATAATATACTGTCAAGGACTGAGCAGAAACACAACTCACACATCATCCTCACCCAGCCACACGCCGCGTGCTGAAGGAACGCTGACGTGCGGTAGTTTGCTTGGCGACAGGTGCCTGGCCGGCTGTACATAATATACTGTCAAGGACTGAACAGAAACACAACTCACACATCATCCTCACCCAGCCACACGCCGCGTGCTGAAGGAAGGCTGAAGGCTGACGAAGGCGACAGGTGCCTGGCTGGCAAAGGTCCACACTTATTGGAGATATACCTCCCTTTTACAGCTCTGGGTACGGCCCTGCTCTTGTTCCCTGTGGCGGCAAAGGTCCACATTTACTGGAAAAATACCGCCCTTTTACAGCTCAGGGTACGGCCCTGCTCTTGTTCCCTGTTCCTCTTAAGTGGCGGCAAAGGTCCACATTTACTGGAAAAATACCGCCCTTTTACAGCTCAGGGTACGCCCCTGCTCTTGTTCCCTGTTCCTCTTAAGTGGCTGCAAAGGTCCACATTTACTGGAAAAATACCGCCCTATTACAGCTCTGGGTACGGCCCTGCTCTTGTTCCCTGTTCCTCTTAAGTGGCGGCAAAGGTCCACATTTACTGGAAAAATACCGCCCTTTTACAGCTCTGGGTACGGCCCTGCTCTTGTTCCCTGTTCCTCTTAAGTGGCTGCAAAGGTCCACATTTACTGGAAAAATACCGCCCTATTACAGCTCTGGGTACGGCCCTGCTCTTGTTCCCTGTTCCTCTTAAGTGGCGGCAAAGGTCCACATTTACTGGAAGAATACCGCCCTTTTACAGCTCAGGGTACGGCCCTGCTCTTGTTCCCTGTGGCGGCAAAGGGCCACATTTACTGGAAGAATACCGCCCTTTTACAGCTCAGGGTACGGCCCTGCTCTCGTTCCCTGTTCCTCTTAAGTGGCGGCAAAGGTCCACATTTACTGGAAAAATACCGCCCTTTTACAGCTCTGGGTACGGCCCTGCTCTTAACCCATAAATGCAAACAATATTTTGTGACGCGTCTGCAAACAATGGGTGAATTTCACCCAATATTAGGAAAGTAATAAAAATAGTTACTCTAACTATTCATCAAATCCAAAACCAAAGAATAAAAATACAAGTCTCACTTCATTTACAAGCAAAATATAAACAGCGTACAAAGAAAATAAGTTATTTTTATTTTGTTTTGAAAGTAAGAACAAGAATCAACATGATTTGCCAGTGATTAAACCTTAACTTCCCCAGCACAGTAAATATTGGCTCGAAGGACAATAGCCACGACAGCGAGTGTTGTTGGTCCTTGGAGACTCACGCTGGCTGCCTCACAACCCTCACGGGGAATTTTGCCCAGTATTTACATTTGTCACCTCCCACGATTGAGTGCAAACATTGGGTGAAATTGACCACAATCATAAATACCACTCAAGATATGGGAGAAAGAAAATGCGCACTTCCTCTCGCGACAAGAGGTTATGGGGAACTGAGAATACGTGGAAGGGCAGCTGCGTACCCTATCACTTGTAAACATGGAGGAGATAAAAAGCTGCGGTGAACTTCACCCAGTGTTTGCATTGCCGCGGCCAGGCACACAGTAATGTTGCTTATAGCTTGCTAACGACACTTACACGACATTCACAGCGGCGCGGCAATGGTCTGTGTGATCACTGCCGCGCCCAGGCACACACATTACTGTTGCTTGCTAACGACACTTACACGACATTCACAGCGGCGCGGCAATGGTCTGTGTGATCACTGCCGCGCCCAGGCACACACATTACTGTTGCTTGCTAACGACACTTACACGACATTCACAGCAGCGCGGCAATGGTCTGTGTGATCACTACCGTGCCCAGGCACACACATTACTGTTGCTTGCTAACGACACTTACACGACATTCACAGCAGCGCGGCAATGGTCTGTGTGATCACTGCCGCGCCCAGGCACACATTACTGTTGCTTGCTAACGACACTTACACGACATTCACAGCGGCGCGGCAATGGTCTGTGTGATCACTGCCGCGCCCAGGCACAGACATTACTGTTGCTTGCTAACGACACTTACACGACATTCACAGCGGCGCGGCAATGGTCTGTGTGATCACTGCCGCGGCCAGGCACAGACATTACTGTTGCTTGCTAACGACACTTACACGACATTCACAGCGGCGCGGCAATGGTCTGTGTGATCACTGCCGCGGCCAGGCACACATTAATGTTGCTTATAACTTGCTAACGACACTTACACGACATTCACAGCGGCGCGGCAATGGTCTGTGTGATCACTGCCGCGCCCAGGCACACACATTACTGTTGCTTGCTAACGACACTTACACGACATTCACAGCGGCGCGGCAATTAATGGTCTGTGTGATCACTGCCGCGCCCAGGCACACACATTACTGTTGCTTGCTAACGACACTTACACGACATTCACAGCGGCGCGGCAATGGGCTGTCTGATCACTGCCGCGCCCAGGCACACACATTACTGTTGCTTGCTAACGACACTTACACGACATTCACAGCGGCGCGGCAATGGTCTGTGTGATCACTGCCGCGCACAGGCACACACATTACTGTTGCCTGCTAACGACACACACAACTCACAGGACATTCACAGCGGCGCGGCAATTAATGGTCTGTGTGATCACTGCCGCGCCCAGGCACACACATTACTGTTGCTTGCTAACGACACTTACACGACATTCACAGCGGCGCGGCAATTAATGGTCTGTGTGATCACTGCCGCGTCCAGGCACACACATTACTGTTGCTTGCTAACGACACTTACACGACATTCACAGCGGCGCGGCAATTAATGGTCTGTGTGATCACTGCCGCGCACAGGCACACACATTACTGTTGCTTGCTAACGACACACACAACTCACAGGACATTCACAGCGGCGCGGCAATTAATGGTCTGTCTGATCACTTCCGCGCACAGGCACACACATTACTGTTGCTTGCTAACGACACACACAACTCACAGGACATTCACAGCGGCGCGGCAATTAATGGTCTGTGTGATCACTGCCGCGGCCAGGCACAGACATTACTGTTGCTTGCTAACGACACACACAACTCACAGGACATTCACAGCGGCGCGGCGAAGGACTGTCTGATCACTGCCGCGCCCAGGCACACACATTACTGTTGCTTGCTAACGACACACACAACTCACAGGACATTCACAGCGGCGCGGCAATTAATGGTCTGTGTGATCACTTCCGCGCACAGGCACACACATTACTGTTGCTTGCTAACGACACACACAACTCACAGGACATTCACAGCGGCGCGGCAATGGACTGTCTGATCACTGCCGCGCCCAGGCACACACATTACTGTTTCTTACTAACGACACACACAACTCACGCGACATTCACAGCGGCGCGGCAGTGGGCTGTCTGATCACTTCCGCGCCCAGGCACACACATTACTGTTTCTTACTAACGACACACACAACTCACAGGACATTCACAGCGGCGCGGCAGTGGGCTGTCTGATCACTTCCGCGCCCAGGCACACACATTACTGTTTCTTGCTAACGACACATACAACTCACACGACATTCACAGCGGCGCGGCGAAGGACTGGAGGCGAGGATGGAGAGGATGGAGGAAGCCGTAAGGACCTTCGGACTCCTGGACCACCTTGGGGATTCTGCAACGGCCGACAAAGTCCTGCAGGACACCAAGAGAATGACTGAGATATTCCTTAAGGACTTGTCAGAAGTGAGTCCTAGGAGCTTGGATGGGCTGCTAAATCCTTGTGCTAAATCCTTGTTGCTAAATCCTTGTGCTAAATCCTTGTTGCTAAATCCTTGTTGCTAAATCCTTGTTGCTAAATCCTTGTTGCTAAATCCTTGTTGCTAAACCCTTGTTGCTAAACCCTTGTTGCTAAATCCTTGTTGCTAAATCCTTGTGCTAAATCCTTGTTGCTAAATCCTTGTTGCTAAATCCTTGTTGCTAAACCCTTGTTGCTAAACCCTTGTTGCTAAATCCTTGTTGCTAAATCCTTGTTGCTAAATCCTTGTTGCTAAATCCTTGTGCTAAATCCTTGTGCTAAATTCTTGTTGCTAAATCCTTGTGCTAAATCCTTGTTGCTAAATCCTTGTTGCTAAACCCCTGTTGCTAAATCTTTATTGGTAAACCCTTGTTGCTAAACCCTTGTTGCTAAATCCTTGTTGCTAAATCCTTGTGCTAAATCCTTGTTGCTAAATCCTTGTTGCTAAACCCTTGTTGCTAAATCCTTGTGCTAAATCCTTGTTGTTAATTCCTTGTTGCTAAATCCTTGTTGCTAAACATAAGAACATAAGAACATAAGAACGCAGGAGTCTACAAGAGGCCGGTAGGCCTGTACTAGGCCCTTGTAGTTAAATCCTTGTTGTTAAATCCTTGTTGCTAAATCCTTGTTGCTAAACCCTTGTAGTTAAATCCTTGTTGCTAAACCCTTGTTGCTAAATCCTTGTTGCTAAATCCTTGTTGCTAAATCCTTGTTGTTAAATCCTTGTTGCTAAACCCTTGTTGTTAAATCCTTGTTGCTAAATCCTTGTTGTTAAATCCTTGTTGCTAAATCCTTGTTGCTAAATCCTTGTTGCTAAATCCTTGTTGTTAAATCCTTGTTGCTAAACCCTTGTTGCTAAATCCTTGTTGCTAAATCCTTGTTGTTAAATCCTTGTTGCTAAACCCTTGTTGTTAAATCCTTGTTGCTAAATCCTTGTAGTTAAATCCTTGTTGCTAAACCCTTGTTGCTAAATCCTTGTTGCTAAATCCTTGTAGTTAAATCCTTGTTGCTAAACCCTTGTTGCTAAATCCTTGTTGCTAAATCCTTGTTGTTAAATCCTTGTTGCTAAACCCTTGTTGTTAAATCCTTATTGCTAAATCCTAGTTGCTAAATCCTTGTTACTAAATCCTTGTTGTTAAATCCTTGTTGCTAAATCCTTGTTGTTAAATCCTTGTTGCTAAATCCTTGTGCTAAATCCTGATTGCTAAATCCTTGTTGCTAAATCCTTGTTGCTAAATCCTGATTGCTAAATCCTTGTTGCTAAATCCTTCTTGCTGAATCCTTGTTGCTAAATCCTTGTTGCTAGATCCTTGTTGCTAAATCCTGATTGCTAAATCCTTGTTGCTAAATCCTTGTTGCTGAATCCTTGTTGCTGAATCCTTGTTGCTGAATCCTTGCTGCTGAATCCTTGTTGCTGAATCCTTGTTGCTAAATCCTTGCTGCTGAATCCTTGTTGCTGAATCCTTGTTGCTAAACCCTTGTTGCTAAACCCTTGTTGCTAAATCCTTGTTGCTAAATCCTTGTTGCTAAATCCTTGTTGCTAAATCCTTGTTGCTAAATCCTTGTTGCTAAATCCTTGTGCTAAATCCTTGTTGCTAAATCCTTGTTGCTAAATCCTTGTTGCTAAATCCTTGTTGCTAAATCCTTGTTGCTAAATCCTTGTTGCTAAACCCTTGTTGCTAAATCCTTGTTGCTAAATCCTTGTTGCTAAATCCTTGTTGCTAAATCCTTGTTGCTAAATCCTTGTTGCTAAACCCTTGTTGCTAAATCCTTGTTGCTAAATCCTTGCTGCTGAATCCTTGTTGCTAAACCCTTGTTGCTAAACCCTTGTTGCTAAGCCCTTGTTGCTAAATCCTTGTTGCTAAATCCTTGTTGCTAAATCCTTGTTGCTAAATCCTTGTTGCTAAATCCTTGTTGCTAAATCCTTGTTGCTAAATCCTTGTTGCTAAATCCTGGTTGCTAAATCCTTGTGTTAAATCCTTGTTGGTAAATCCTAGTGCTGAATCCTTGTTGCTAAATCTTTGTGATAAATCCTTGATGTTGCATCCTTGTGGTAAATCCTTGTTGCTATATATATATATATTATATATATATATATATATATATATATATTTATATATATATATATATATATATATATAATATATATATATATATATATATATATATATATATATATATATATATATATATATATATATATATATATATATATATATATATATATATATATATATATATATATATATATATATATATATATATATATATATATATATATATATATATATATATATATATATATATATATATATATATATATATATATATATATATATATATATATATATATATATATATATATATACAGACACACACTAGTGGCTTCCATCCGTCCATCTAGCAGAGCCTTACATGCAGTGCCCTTCTTGCTGTCTCCCCCAGGCGATTCCCGAGGTGGCGACGGTCAAACAGAGTCTGCTCAACAAGGACGACAATTTAAAGAAGATTGATGCCCTAGATAATAAGGTCAGTAAAGTCGGGGTCACATTCTTTAAGAACTCTACGCCCAAGCACACGCCTATCAGGCCTTCGTAGGAGTTCAGGGTATATCCCAAGGTTCTTTAATTTATTGCCTTGGTCGTGAAGACTGGCCGGGCTGTCCTGGCGGGCGGGAACGGTGTGCTCTGATAGGCATTGTGTTTTGATGCATCCTTTCTTCTCCTTCCTCTTGTTCTTCTTCGTCTTCATGTCATTCTCTTTTCTTCCTCATTTTCTTTTTGCTCTTTACCTTCTTCTTCGTTTTCTTTTTCTGTGTCTTCTGTTCCTTCTTTTTCTTTTTCATCTTGTGATTATTTCTCCATTTTTGTTATTTTCTTCCTCTTTCTTTTTCTTCCTGGTTTTCTTCTCTTGCGTTATCTCTTATATTCTGTTTCCTATTTTTTTCTTTTCTTCTGTTCCTTCTCCTTTCTTCCTGACCTCCATCGTCCCCGCAGGTCATCAACTGGAAGGCCTTGGTGGGTCAGCTGATCACCGTCACTGACATCTCCCTCGTGAAGGTGTCGGAATACTTGGAGGATGAGGTGGCTGCCATACTCGGCGTGCTGCAGCTACACAACAACGAGTAGGCACCACCTCTTGTTGCTCTAGTCCCCTCACTGCAATGCCCTCTCTTACACACTGCAATGTTCTCTCATCGCGCCCCCTTTCTCTCTCGTTCCCACACTGCAACACTTCCCCTCTCCCAACCCTTGACCTCTCACTGCTTGTAGTTATGATTGTATTACTCGTTTTATGTTTATATCACATGATTTTCAAGGACAGAGGCATTCAGTATAGTCCAACACGAATATGAAGTCCGCTTGGGTGTGGCCTGAGCCTCTGCCCAGCGCTGCCGCACCACCCCAATGATGTCAGCTGTTTACTGTTTGAAATTGGGCGTTAAATATTCTGTATATATATTAAACAGGGCTGTGTGGCTCTATGAATGTGTCGCTTTTTAGAATAATGTCAAAGAATTGTATAAATTCCATAACACGTGACACTGTTGCTTCCCGACGTTGTCAGCGATCAAGGTCGTACTAATAAACGTTTCGGCGCCGAAGCTCATGTATTTGACAAGGCTTTCGTAGGAGTCGGGGGCATTTCCAGTGGCAGTTTTAAGACCCTGGTGGTGGTTTGATCCTTCTTCCGTACCGTGAACCTAAAAACCTCTCATAAGAACCCGACTGATCTCCTTTCTGGCCTTTTGAAATAGTTGTCGTGCGAGGCGGAAGCGTCTATCAAATAACATTAGCGACCCAACAAGTCCCTCCCTCCCTCACCGCCACGCGCGATGACGGTGCTCCGACGCCCGCCCTTGCTCCCAGGCTGGATCTGGCGGCGCTGTGGCCCGGGGACTCCCCGAGCGGACTTCACAGCTGAGTCTGACAACAGTAAATGATTGTGAGAATGTGAAGCCTGTAGCCTGCTGTCCCTCCTTGCCACCCCCCCTCCCCCTCGCCCCACTCACCTCCTCACCCTTGCAGCACCAGCACAGCGCTGCGCAGCGTGCTGATGATGCTGTGGAGCGAGCGGCTCTACACGGACTTTGTGAAGCCTCTCGGCAGCGGCGTGGGGGAGCCGGACTACTGTCTGCAGGCGTCCGTCACCCTCATGCAGGACGCTGCCTCAAAGCTCTACATGAACACCCTGTCCGACGAGGAGATGGACGCTCGCCAGATACAGGTACTACTACTATAGCTATTATTATTGTTATTGCCATTATGAGACGAAGCAGGCAGAGAGGGAGGAGTGCGGATACTCTTCAACTCTGGTTCCTTATTACAATAGTCCCTAGTCTTCTTCTCTGTCTTCGTTTCGTTTCCTTATTTCCCCTTATTGGGGAAGTCGGGGTGTGAGTATCCCGCTCTTGGCAATGAAGCACCACCAAGCGTAGGTATACACACCCAGGGGAGTCTGACACAGCCTCCGTTCCCTCCAGATTGCCAACATTACGGCATCCATCAGGCGAGCCGGGTTGCGGGAGCTGCAGAGGGACGGAAGGGGGAAGGTGGAGGTGCAGAAGAAGCTTGAGGATATGCTGGAGAATGTGATAACGACGAGTGTGAGGGACGTGGAGGAGAGCGCCAGGCAGGTAGGAATGTGTTCGCTCTTCTCTTCTTCTGTCCTCCCCTTTGGCCCATATTCTCAAACTGGTAAAGCTGTCACCCGAAGCTAAAACAACAACTGAACCAAGCTTAGTGTTATCATATTTCGCCCTCAGCTTAACATCAACTGAACCAAGCTTGTTATGTTTCACCTTCAGTTTAACATCACCTACTGAACCAAGCTTGTTGTTTCACTCTCAGCTTAACATCACCTACTGAACCAAGCTTGTTGTTTCACTCTCAGCTTAACATCACCTACTGAACCAAGCTTGTTGTTTCACTCTCAGCTTAACATCACCTACTGAACCAAGCTTGTTGTTTCACCCTCAGCTTAACATCACCTACTGAACCAAGCTTGTTATGTTTCACCTTCAGTTTAACATCACCTACTGAACCAAGCTTGTTGTTTCACCCTCAGCTTAACATCACCTACTGAACCAAGCTTGTTATGTTTCACCCTCAGTTTAACATCACCTACTGAACCAAGCTTGTTGTTTCACCTTCAGTTTAACATCACCTACTGAACCAAGCTTGTTGTTTCACCTTCAGTTTAACATCACCTACTGAACCAAGCTTGTTGTTTCACTCTCAGTTTAACATCACCTACTGAACCAAGCTTGTTGTTTCACCCTCAGTTTAACATCACCTACTGAACCAAGCTTGTTATGTTTCACCCTCAGTTTAACATCACCTACTGAACCAAGCTTGTTATGTTTCACCCTCAGTTTAACATCACCTACTGAACCAAGCTTGTTATGTTTCACCCTCAGTTTAACATCACCTACTGAACCAAGCTTGTTATGTTTCACCCTCAGCTTAACATCACCTACTGAACCAAGCTTGTTATGTTTCACCTTCAGTTTAACATCACCTACTGAACCAAGCTTGTTGTTTCACCCTCAGTTTAACATCACCTACTGAACCAAGCTTGTTATGTTTCACCTTCAGTTTAACATCACCTACTGAACCAAGCTTGTTGTTTCACCCTCAGTTTAACATCACCTACTGAACCAAGCTTGTTGTTTCACCCTCAGTTTAACATCACCTACTGAACCAAGCTTGTTGTTTCACCCTCAGCTTAACATCACCTACTGAACCAAGCTTGTTGTTTCACCCTCAGTTTAACATCACCTACTGAACCAAGCTTGTTGTTTCACCCTCAGTTTAACATCACCTACTGAACCAAGCTTGTTGTTTCACCTTCAGTTTAACATCACCTACTGAACCAAGCTTGTTGTTTCACCTTCAGTTTAACATCACCTACTGAACCAAGCTTGTTGTTTCACCCTCAGCTTAACATCACCTGCTGAACCAAGCTTGTTGTTACGTATCTCCCCAGACTAATGTTACAATCTTCCGCCCTCAGCTGAGCATCACCAGGACCAACAGCTTCTTCGACAACTGCATTCGGCTTCTCGTCAATAAGCGCAGACTCCGATACGGCATGTACAGCTCTTATCCGGAGAACGTGTATGTAACGACTCATAATAATTACAATAGTACATGATAATTCATTATGGTGGATGAGTGGGACAGACCTGGCAGTCCTGGGGTGAGTGCCGATAATAACAGAGTGGTGGATGAGTGGAACAGGCCTGGCAGTCCTGTGGTGAGGGCCAATACTAACAGAGTGGTGGATGAATGGGACAGGCCTGGCAGTCCTGGGGTGAGTGAGTACCGATACTAACAGAGTGGTGGATGAGTGGAACAGGACTGGCAGTCCTGTGGTGAGTGCCAATACTAATAGAGTGGTGGATGAGTGGAACAGGCCTGGCAGTCCTGTGGTGAGTGCCAATATTAACAGAGTGGTGGATGAGTGGAACAGGCCAAGCAGTCATGTGGTGAGTGAGCGCCAATACTAACAGAGTGGTGGATGAGTGGAACAGGACTGGCAGTCATGTGGTGAGTCCCAATACTAAAAGAGTGGTGGATGAATGGGATAGGCTTGGCAGTCCTGTGGTGAGTGCCAATACTAACAGAGTGGTGGACAAGTGGAACAGGCCTGGCAGTCATGTGGTGAGTGCCAATACTAACAGAGTTGTGGATGAGTGGGAGAGGCCTGGCATTCATGTGGTGAGTGAGTGCCAATACTAACTGAGTGGTTGATGAGTGGGACAGGCCTGGGAGTCATGTGCTGAGTGAGTGCCAATAATAACAGAGTGGTGGATGGGTAGAACAGGCCTGGCAGTCATGTGGTGAGTGAGTGCCAATACTAACAGAGTGGTGGATGAGTGGAACGGGCCTGGCAGTCATGTGGTGAGTGAGTGCCAATACTAACAGTGATGGATGAGTGGAACAGGCCTTGTCGTCATGTGGTGAGTGAGTGCCAAAACTAACAGAGTGGTGGATGAGTGGAACAGGCCTGGCAGTCATGTGGTGAGTGAGTGCCAAGACTAACAGAGTGGTGGATGAGTGGAACAGGCCTGGCAGTCATGTGGTAAGTGAGTGCCAATGCTAACAGAGTGGTGGATGAGTGGAACAGGCCTGGCCGTCATGTTGTGAGTGAGTGCCAAGACTAACAGAGAGGTGGATGAGTGGAACAGGCCTGGCAAGCATGTGGTGAGTGAGTGCCAATACTAACAGAGTGGTGGATGAGTGGAACAGGCCTGGCAGTCATGTGGTGAGTGCCAATACTAACAGAGTGGTGGATGAGTGGAACAGCCCTGGCAGTCATGCGGTGAGTGTCAATACTAACAGAGTGGTGGATGAGTGGAACAGGCCTGGCAGTCATGTGGTGAGTGAGTGTCAATACTAACAGAGTGGTGGATGAGTGGAACAGGCCTGGAAGTCATGTGGTGAGTGAGTGCCAAGACTTACAGAGTAGTGGATAAGTGGAACAGGCCTGGCAATCATGTAATGAGTGCCAATACTAACAGAGTGGTGCATGAGTGGAACAGGCCTGGCAGTCATGCGGTGAGTGTCAGTACTAACAGAGTGGTGGATGAGTGGAACAGGCCTGGCAGTCATGTGGTGAGTGAATGCCAAGACTAACAGAGTGGTGGATGAATGGAACAGGCCTGTCTTTCATGAAGTGAGGAAGTGCTAATACTAACAGAGTAGTGGATGAGTGGCACAGGACTGGCAGACGTGTGTTGAGTGCCAAAACTAACAAAGTGGTGGATGAGTGGAACAGGCCTGGTAGTCATGTGGCAAATGAGCGCCAATACTAACAGAGTGGTGGATGAGTGGAACAGGCCTGGCAGTCATGTGGTGAGTGAGTGCCAATACTAACGGAGTGGTGGATGAGTTTAACAGGCCTGGCAGTCATGTGGTGAGTGCCAATACTAACAGAGTGGTGTATGAGTGGAACAGGCCTGGCAGTCATGTGGTTAGTGAGTGCCAAAACTTACAGAGTGGTGGATGAGTGGAACAGGCCTGGCAGTCATGTGGTGAGTGAATGCCAATACTAACAGAGTGGTGGATGAGTGGAACAGGCCTGGCAGTCATGTGGTGAGTGAGTGCCAATACTAACAGAGTGGTGGATGAGTGGAACAGGCCTGGCAGTCATGTGGTGAGTGAGTGCCAATACTAACAGAGTGGTGGATGGGTGGAACAGGCCTGGCAGTCATGTGGTGAGTGAGTGCCAATACTAACAGAGTGGTGGATGAGTGGAACGGGCCTGGCAGTCATGTGGTGAGTGAGTGCCAAGACTAATAGAGTCGTGGATGAGTGGAACAGGCCTGGCAGTCATGTGGTGAGTGTCAGTACTAACAGAGTGGTGGATGAGTGGAACAGGCCTGGCAGTCATGTGGTGAGTGAGTGTCAATACTAACAGAGTGGTGGATGAGTGGAACAGGCCTGGCAGTCATGTGGTGAGTGAGTGTCAATACTAACAGAATGGTGGATGAGTGGAACGGGCCTGGCAGTCATGTGGTGAGTGAGTGTCAATACTAACAGAGTGGTGGATGAGTGGAACAAGCCTGGCAGTCATATGGTGAGTGAGTGCCAATACTAACAGAGTGGTGGATGAGTGGAACAGGCCTGGCCGTCTTGTGGTGAGTGAGTACCAAGACTAACAGAGTGGTGGATGAGTGGAACAGGCCTGGCAGTCATATGGTGAGTGAATGCCAATACTAACAGAGTGGTGGATGAGTGGAACAGGCCTGGCAGTCACGTGGTGTGGCTCTGGTCGAGGTGCTGAGCGAGAGTTTTATCTGTTGCTGCTGCTGTTGCTGATGATGCTGATGGTGACTTACTCCTCCTCCTCCAGGCCGTGGACGTTCATGCGGCCGTACGATGCGTTTGGAGTCCACGTCTACGCCTTGAACAGGATCAGTAAGAAAAGAATCGGTTTTCTTTTTTTTTGTTTTTTCCTTTTACCTTTCTGCCTTCTACTTACTGACTTCTCTCTGTTCTTCTTTCCTCCTCGTCCACTTCCTTCCTTCCTCCTCCTCCTTCTCTTTCTTCCTTCATTTGACTCTACTCTGTTCTTTTTACCTCCCTCCTTTCCTCTGACTTCTCTCTCCTCCTTCTTTCTTTCCCTGACTTTTCTCTCTTCATCTTTCCTCCTTCCTTTTCTTATCTCTGTTCTTTCTTCTTTGCCCTCCTTCTTCCTTCCTTACCTCTCCTCTGTTCTACTCTCCTCTTCTTACGTTTTCTTCCTCCTCTCACTTCCCTCTGTTCTTCTCCCCTTCCTTTCCTTCCTGATTGACTCTCCTCTGCTCTGCCTCCCTCCAGTGGTGCCCTTCGCTGCCCAGGACGACTCCCGCACCTTTGACGCCATCCCAGACTACCTGAGCTACGCCGGCATTGGCCACATGATCAGCCACTTGGCCATGCACGGATACGACACTTCAGGTGAGAATCAGGGCCATATTAACGGCCTGCCTCCCCCTCCCGCGGCCCCACTGCACACGACTCTCTACTGTAGCCCATTCCTGTACTGTCCAAATCCCTCATGCAAAAGTTAGCCAGCATCTTCATTCTTTCATCCCTTCCCTAGCTGCTGCACACGACTCTCTACTCTAGCCCATCCCTGTACTGTCCAAATCCCTTATGCAAGAGTTAGCCAGCATCTTCATTCTTTCATCCCTGCACTGTCCAAATCCCTTCTGCAAGAGTTAGCCAGCATCTTCATTCTTTCATCCCTGCACTGTCCAAATCCCTTCTGCAAGAGTTAGCCAGCATCTTCATTCTTTCATCCTTGCACTGTCCAAATCCCTTCTGCAAGAGTTAGCCAGCATCTTCATTCTTTCATCCCTGCACTGTCCAAATCCCTTCTGCAAGAGTTAGCCAGCATCTTCATTCTTTCATCCCTGCACTGTCCAAATCCCTTCTGCAAGAGTTAGCCAGCATCTTCATTCTTTCGTCCTTGCACTGTCCAAATCCCTTCTGCAAGAGTTAGCCAGCATCTTCATTCTTTCGTCCTTGCACTGTCCAAATCCCTTCTGCAAGAGTTAGCCAGCATCTTCATTCTTTCATCCTTGCACTGTCCAAATCCCTTCTGCAAGAGTTAGCCAGCATCTTCATTCTTTCATCCTTGCACTGTCCAAATCCCTTCTGCAAGAGTTAGCCAGCATCTTCATTCTTTCATCCTTGCACTGTCCAAATCCCTTCTGCAAGAGTTAGCCAGCATCTTCATTCTTTCATCCTTGCACTGTCCAAATCCTTCTGCAAGAGTTAGCCAGCATCTTCATTCTTTCATCCTTGCACTGTCCAAATCCCTTCTGCAAGAGTTAGCCAGCATCTTCATTCTTTCATCCTTGCACTGTCCAAATCCCTTCTGCAAGAGTTAGCCAGCATCTTCATTCTTTTAGCCCCTGCCTACGACGACGTCTTCGAGAGGAGAGTATCAAGACACCTCTCCACCTGATATTGTCCTATCTTTTGGCCACTCTTCGATGCACTCTTCTATAGGGCCAGGGATTGACGGGCCTTTTTTGCCATTGAGCTGCTTCCTTCACTGTTAAAAAAATCAAACTTTTTCCCTTGTCCTCCTTCTTTCCTCACTCCTCTGACTTCTCTAGCTCTCTTCTCTTTCTTCCTTCACTCGACGCTCCTATGCTCTTCGTTCCTTCCTTCCCTCCTTTTCCCCTCTCCTCCTTCCCTCTGTTCTCCCTTCCTCCTCCACTTTTTCCCTCCCTCAGAAACAACTGCTTGAGTCTTTTCTTCTCTTCTTTCTCTATTTCTCCATTGGTCTGTCAGAGTCTTTCCCTTCAGTGGTCTGTTGTTCTATTGTTCAATGGTCTATTCTTTTATCTTCGTCTCTTCCTCCGCTGGTCTGTCGGTCTCCATTCCTACAGTGTGTGCAGTTCAGAGGTCAATGTTATCAGACACTTCCGCCTCTCACGTCAACTCTTTCCAAAGGCCAAAAAGGAGATCAACCAGATTCCAGTGAGCTTTTCTTATTTCATGGTACAGAGGAAGGGTCAGGCCACCACCAGGGTCATACAAATACCCGAGGAAATGATCCAAACTCTTATGGAAGCCTTGTTAAGTTTGTAAGCTTGGGCGCCGCGCCGAAATGTTTAAAAATATGGACCAATGCACCTCCATGCTTCCATCCAGGGCTGCACTACCAGGCTAACGGGACCAAGGATGTGCTGGACGACCAACCCTACTTCACGGGCCAGCAGAATGGCCTTCGGGAGCAGTACATGGCGAACACCAGCTTCGACATTGCGGGTTCGGGTGGCGTCAAGGCAATCGTTAAGGTGAGTCTGTCTGTCTTGTTGATCTGAAGAGGAAGGGAGGGAGGGAGGAAGGAAGGAGAGAGGGAGGGTGCTGGAAAGGTTATGGTACAATTGCTTTCCTCTTCTCTTTCTTCTCCTCTTCTCTTCCTCCTCTCTTCTTCTCTTTTCTCTATGTTTGTCAATCTTGCTGCCCTGAGGAGGAAGGGAGAGGGGAAGGCGGGAGGCTGCTGGCTGCCTTAATGGACTAGAATGTTCCTCTCCCTTCACCGTACACTTGCTTCCCCTCAAGATCGTTTCCTCCCCTCCACAGATGGGCGCCCTGGCCCTGAACGAGCTGCTGGCGGACTCGGGGGCAGCCAGATTAGCATGGGAGGCCTACACCATGAGGAACGGTCAGTAGTAGTAGCAGTAGTAGTAGTAGTAGTAGTAGTAATAGTAGCAGCTGCAGTAATAGTAATAGAGGGTTTAGAGTACATGGTCGGTACAGCCGGACATACTAACAGTGTAACCTCCGGGTTGGCTCCACCGCCAGATGTCAGTTTAATCGCAAGACATTTAGCCACTTCGTACACGCCCGCCACCCGACCACTCCACCAAAAGCTGTGTCATGACTTGACCTGAGTGGATGGCTGACAATGAGAGAGAGAGAGAGAGAGAGAGAGAGAGAGAGAGAGAGAGAGAGAGAGAGAGAGAGAGAGAGAGAGAGAGAGAGAGAGATTTACATAGATTTACATAGAAAATCAGACCACACAGACCCCATGGTCCAGACTAGGTGGTCTGTCCTTAAACCTAAGTGATTTTACATTAATCAGATGGCTCCAAAACGTTGCTTTTCTACTCTAGTTAATATTAAGTTCAAGGAAGTGACGGTCGAGCTTATTTTTAAAGGAGTCAATCGTGTTACACTGGACCACTGACGGTGGAAGCTTATTCCATTCTCGCACTACAACGTTGGTGAAGAAAAATTTGGTGCAGTCTGAATTTACTTGTCTACATTTGAGTTTTACGCCATTGTTCCTCGTGCGCAAAGTGTCATCGATCATAAACAATTTTGTTTTGTCTACATTCGTAAAACCATTAAGTATTTTAAAACATTCGATCAGTTTTCCTCGGAAGCGACGTTTCTCAAGAGAGAACATATTAAGGGTAGAAAGCCTTTCTTCGTAGGATTTGTTGCGCAAGGAAGGGATCATTTTCGTTGCCCGACGTTGAACACCTTCTAATTTAGCAATATCCTTTGCATGGTGGGGAGACCAAAACTGTACCGCATATTCCAAGTGGGGTCTGACTAAACTATAGTAGAGCGGGAGTATTACATCTTTATTCTTGAATAAAAAGTTTATTTTAATGAAGCCCAACATTCTGTTCGCTTTATTTGCTGCATCGATGCATTGCTGTGAGAATTTGAGGTTTGTCGCGATTTTGATCCCCAAGTCCTTGACGCATTGAACGCTTTTGAGTTTAACGCCGTGCATTTTGTAATCGAATTTCTTATACCTCGTTCCAACTTGAAGGACCTGGCACTTGCTTACGTTAAAGGGCATCTCCCATCTATCCGACCAAGCTGAAATTTTGTGCAAATCCTCGTGGAGGCTTTGCCTGTCTTCGTCAGTGAGAACCGAGTTACCAATCTTTGTGTCGTCTGCAAATTTACTAATGCGGTTATTGAGTCCAACATCCACGTCGTGATGTAAATAATGAAGAGCACTGGGCCAAGAACCGAGCCCTGAGGGACGCCACTAGTGACAGGCGCCCACTCTGAGTTAAATCCGTCAATCACCACTCTTTGTTGTCTGTTGCTCAAACAATTCGCGATCCATTGGTGTACTTGACCGTCAATACCTATTTGCTTTAATTTGTAAAGTAATTTATGATGTGGGACTTTATCAAACGCTTTCTGGAAATCAAGATAGACTACGTCCAGTGATTTGGTTACGTCATAAACAGTGGAGAGGTCGTTATAAAAGGTTAATAGGTTTGATAGGCAGGATCTTTTGTTTCGGAAGCCATGTTGTGAGTCCCCAATTAATGAGTGGCTTTCAAGGTAACTCACAATTTTGTCTCTAGTTATGCCTTCAAGTAGCTTACCTACAACCGAAGTTAGACTAATGGGCCTGTAATTACCTGGTACTTTTTTGTCTCCTTTCTTAAAAATAGGTGTCACGTTAGCATTTTTCCAATCTGAAGGGACGATGCCTTGTCGCAAGGACATATTGAATACGGTTGTGAGGGAGGAGAGTATTTCGCTCTTTGTTTCTTTCAGCAGAGTTGGATATACTTTGTCAGGTGCAGGACTTTTATTTGTTTTAAGTGATTTGAGGGCTTTAAGGACTTCATCGGGTTTTATTTCAAAGAGAGAGAGAGAGAGAGAGAGAGAGAGAGAGAGAGAGAGAGAGAGAGAGAGAGAGAGAGAGAGAGAGAGAGAGAGAGAGAGAGAGAGAGAGAGAGAGAGAGATTTACATGGATTTACATAGAAAATCAGACCACACAGACCCCATGGTCCAGACTAGGTGGTCTGTCCTTAAACCTAAGTGATTTTACATTAATCAAAAGACTCCAAAACGTTGCACTTCTACTCTAGTTGATATTAAGTTGAAGGAAGTGACGGTCGAGTTTATTTTTGAAGGAGTCAATCGTGTTACACTGGACCACTGATGGTGGAAGCTTATTCCATTCTCGCACTACAACGTTGGTGAAGAAAAATTTGGTGCAGTCTGAATTTACTTGTCTACATCTGAGTTTTACGCCATTGTTCCTCGTGCGCAAAGTGTCATCGATCATAAACAATGTTGATCTGTCTACATTCGTGAAACCATTAAGTATTTTAAAACATTCGATCAGTTTTCCTCGGAGGCGACGTTTCTCAAGAGAGAACATGTTAAGGGTAGAAAGCCTTTCTTCGTAGGATTTGTTGCGCAAGGAAGGGATCATTTTCGTTGCCCGACGCTGAACACCTTCTAATTTAGCAATATCCTTTGCATGGTGGGGAGACCAAAACTGTACCGTATATTCCAAGTGGGGTCTGACTAAACTGTTGTAGAGCGGGAGTATTACATCTTTATTCTTAAATAAAAAGTTTCTTTTAATGAAGCCCAACATTCTGTTCGCTTTATTTGCTGCATCGATGCATTGCTGTGAGAATTTGAGGTTTGACGCTATTTTGACCCCCAAGTCCTTGACGCATTGAACGCTTTTGAGTTTAACGCCGCGCATTTCGTAATCAAACTTCTTATTCCTCGTTCCAACTTGAAGAACCTGGCACTTGTCTACGTTAAAGGGCATCTCCCATCTATCCGACCAAGCTGAAATTTTGTGCAAATCCTCTTGGAGGCTTTGCCTGTCTTCGTCAGTGAGAACCGAGTTACCAATCTTTGTGTCGTCTGCAAATTTACTAATGCGGTTATTGAGTCCAACATCCACGTCGTTGATGTAAATAATGAAGAGCACTGGGCCAAGAACCGAGCCCTGAGGGACGCCACTAGTGACCGGCGCCCACTCTGAGTTAAATCCGTCAATCACTACTCTTTGTTGTCTGTTGCTCAACCAATTCGCGATCCATTGGTTTACCTGACCGTCAATACCTATTTGCTTTAATTTGTAAAGTAATTTATGATGCGGGACTTTATCAAACGCTTTCTGGAAATCAAGATAGACTACGTCCAGTGATTTGGTTACGTCATAAACAGTGAAGAGGTCGTTATAAAAGGTTAATAAATTTGATAGGCAGGATCTTTTGTTTCGGAAGCCATGTTGTGAGTCCCCAATTAATGAGTGGCTTTCAAGGTAACTCACAATTTTGTCTCTAATTATGCCCTCAAGTAGCTTACCTACAACCGAAGTTAGACTAATGGGCCTGTAATTACCTGGTACTTTTTTGTCTCCTTTCTTAAAAATCGGTGTCTCGTTAGCCTTTTTCCAATCTGAAGGGACAATGCCTTGTCGCAAGGACATATTGAATACGGTTGTGAGGGAGGAGAGTATTTCGCTCTTTGTTTCTTTCAGCAGAGTTGGATATACTTTATCAGGTCCAGGACTTTTATTTGTTTTAAGTGATTTGAGGGCTTTAAGGACTTCATCGGGTTTTATTTCAAAGTTAGACAATGCATGCTCGGGATTTACATTAGTACTGGTGTTGGTGGTGGTGGAGGGAGGACTGTTATTATTAAACACCGAGGAAAAGTAATTATTTAATAGGTTTGCAACGTGTTGGCTGTCGGTCACTAGTGCACCGTCGCTGTTTGTTAAAGGTCCAATTCCACTTCTGATCGCCTTTCTGTTGTTTATGTAACTGAAGAAGGATTTCGGATTATTTTTACAGTTGGCTGCAATATTTTCTTCATATCTACGCTTTGCCTGATGCACTAATCTTTTTACTCGTCGCCTTGCATCATTGTAAAGTCTAATGTTTTCGGGCGTGCTTTGGTCTTTCTTTAACCTGTAAGACAATTTTCTCTCCTTGACTGAGTGTTTAATTTCGCTATTAAACCAAGGTGGACTTTTATTAGTGTTAATTCGCTTCTCGCACAAGGGGACAAATGTGTCCTGCTGAGTAAGTGATTTTTAAAGTTTAGCCAGGCGTCCTCTGCATTGCCGTCATCTGATAGTTGCATATGTATTAGTTTTCGTCGGATTTCTACGAAGTTGGCTCTTTTGAAATTGGGCACCTTAACTTTATTTTCAGTCACCGATTTTTTTTTTTTTTTTACGTCGCGGCGTTTGAGCTCTAACGTCAACGCGCACTAGTTTATGATCGCAGGAACCGAGGTGTTCTCCTACCGTGACATTACTGACTAGGTTATCTTGGGTCGCTATAACAAGGTCAAGTATGTTATTTTGTCGAGTTGGTTCAGAAACCATTTGGCTTAGATAATTTTCCTCTAGAAATTCGATCATTCTATGGGACTCACCTTCTGTACCCGACAGTGTCACCCAGTCGATATGGGGGAGGTTAAAGTCTCCTAGTATCAGTGAGTCGCTGTTATTAAGTGACTGCCTTAAGACGCTGTACATTTCAAGATCGCCATCAAGTGATTGCCCCGGAGGCCTGTAAGTGACAGATATATTTAAATTGACTTTTGCAATGTTTACTCGCACGCACAAATGTTCAACGTTACTGTTTCTTGGTGTTTTGTCAGTAGGTTGCAAGTAGCTTTTGACAAAAAGGGCGACACCACCCCCTCTACGGTTTACACGATCATTGTTGAAGAATCTGTAGCCATCTATGTTGTATTCGGAACTTAAATCAATATTAGTGGTGTCGATAAATGTTTCGGTTATAGCAATTACGTCAAAGTTTTCTGTCAGAGCAAACGAGAGAGAGAGAGAGAGAGAGAGAGAGAGAGAGAGAGAGAGAGAGAGAGAGAGAGAGAGAGAGAGAGAGAGAGAGAGAGAGAGAGAGAGAGAGAGAGAGAGAGAGAGAGAGAGAGAGAGAGAGAGAGAGAGAGAGAGAGAGAGAGAGAGCATTGTCAGCCATCCACTCAGGTCAGGCCATGACCAGGTCGGCACCGCTATTGGTGGAGTGGTCGGGTGGTGGGTGTGTACGAAGTTGGCTAAATTGTTTAAGATTAAACTGACATCTGGCGGTGGAGCCAACCCGGAGGTTGCACTATTAGTATGTCCGGCTGTAGAAAATTAGGTGACAGACAGACAGAGGGAGGTCCATAAGCTTTTTTGTTTAAAGTAAGGGAAGCAGCTCAAGGGCTAAAATAAGTAACAAAAAGCCGGCTAATCTCTGCCCTTATAATAGCAAGTAGAGCGGCAAAGAGAAATCAAAAGAGAGGTCAGAAGAGGCCAAATGAGAGGTCAAAAGGTCAGAAAAGTCAGGAGGGGTCAGTTTTGAATGGAGAGGCATCTTGATGCTCCCCTCAGTAACTACTAACAAGCTACTAACAGGCTACTAAGAAGCAACTAACAGTCTACTACTAACACATTACTAACAGGCTACCAACAGCCTACTGAGACTACTACTAACCCTTCTCTTCCTCCTCCCATGACAGAGACAGACATAACGATGGCGACACCCAGCACGGCGACTCATAAGTAGATGGTGGTGGTGGTGACTGTTGTTGTTGTGATTGGTGGTGGTGGTGACTGTTGTTGTTGTGATTGGTGGTGGTGGTGACTGTTGTTGTTGTGATTGGTGGTGGTGGTGACTGTTGTTGTTGTGATTGGTGGTGGTGGTGACTGTTGTTGTGATTGGTGGTGGTGGTGACTGTTGTTGTTGTGATTGGTGGTGGTGGTGAGTGTTGTTGTTGTGATTGGTGGTGGTGGTGTGTGTTGTTGTTGTGATTGGTGGTGGTGGTGACTGTTGTTGTTGTGATTGGTGGTGGTGGTGACTGTTGTTGTTTTGATTGGTGGTGGTGGTGAGTGTTGTTGTTGTGATTGGTGGTGGTGGTGACTGTTGTTGTTGTAATTGGTGGTGGTGGTGACTGGTGTTGTTGTGATTGGTGGTGGTGGTGACTGTTGGTGGTGGTGACTTGTTGTTGTTGTTTGTTGTGATTGGTGGTGGTGGTGAGTGTTGTTGTTGTGATTGGTGGTGGTGGTGAGTGTTGTTGTGATTGGTGGTGGTGGTGAGTGTTGTTGTGATTGGTGGTGGTGGTGAGTGTTGTTGTTGTGATTGGTGGTGGTGGTGACTGTTGTTGTTGTGATTGGTGGTGGTGGTGAGTGTTGTTGTTGTGATTGGTGGTGGTGGTGACTGTTGTTGTTGTGATTGGTGGTGGTGGTGACTGTTGTTGTTGTGATTGGTGGTGGTGGTGGTGACTGTTGTTGTTGTGATTGGTAGTGGTGGTGACTGTTGTTGTTGTGATTGGTGGTGGAGGTGACTGTTGTTGTTGTGATTGGTGGTGGTGACTGTTGTTGTTGTGATTGGTGGTGGTGATGAGTGTTGTTGTTGTGATTGGTGGTGGTGGTGAGTGTTGTTGTTGTGATTGGTGGTGGTGGTGAGTGTTGTTGTTGTGATTGGTGGTGGTGGTGAGTGTTGTTGTTGTGATTGGTGGTGGTGGTGAGTGTTGTTGTTGTGATTGGTGGTGGTGGTGGTGAGTGTTGTTGTTGTGATTGGTGGTGGTGGTGAGTGTTGTTGTTGTGATTGGTGGTGGTGAGTGTTGTTGTTGTGATTGGTGGTGGTGGTGAGTGTTGTTGTTGTGATTGGTGGTGGTGAGTGTTGTTGTTGTGATTGGTGGTGGTGGTGAGTGTTGTTGTGACTGGTGGTGGTGGTGAGTGTTGTTGTTGTGATTGGTGGTGGTGGTGAGTGTTGTTGTGATTGGTGGTGGTGGTGAGTGTTGTTGTTGTGATTGGTGGCGGTGGTGACTGTTGTTGTTGTGATTGGTGGTGGTGGTGAGTGTTGTTGTGATTGGTGGTGGTGAGTGTTGTTGTTGTGATTGGTGGTGGTGGTGAGTGTTGTTGTGATTGGTGGTGGTGGTGAGTGTTGTTGTTGTGATTGGTGGTGGTGGTGAGTGTTGTTGTTGTGATTGGTGGTGGTGGTGAGTGTTGTTGTTGTGATTGGTGGTGGTCGTGACTGTTGTTGTTGTGATTGGTGGTGGTGGTGACTGTTGTTGTTGTGATTGGTGGTGGTGGTGACTGTTGTTGTTGTGATTGGTGGTGGTGGTGGTGGTGAGTGTTGTTGTTGTGATTGGTGGTGGTGGTGACTGTTGTTGTTGTGATTGGTGGTGGTGGTGACTGTTGTTGTGATTGGTGGTGGTGGTGAGTGTTGTTGTTGTGATTGGTGGTGGTGGTGGTGTGTGTTGTTGTTGTGTTTGGTGGTGGTGGTGTGTGTTGTTGTTGTGATTGGTGGTGGTGGTGAGTGTTGTTGTTGTGATTGGTGGTGGTGGTGAGTGTTGTTGTTGTGATTGGTGGTGGTGGTGAGTGTTGTTGTTGTGATTGGTGGTGGTGGTGAGTGTTGTTGTTGTGATTGGTGGTGGTGGTGAGTGTTGTTGTTGTGATTGGTGGTGGTCGTGACTGTTGTTGTTCTGATTGGTGGTGGTGGTGGTGAGTGTTGTTGTTGTGATTGGTGGTGGTGGTGACTGTTGTTGTTGTGATTGGTGGTGGTGGTGAGTGTTGTTGTGATTGGTGGTGGTGGTGGTGAGTGTTGTTGTTGTGATTGGTGGTGGTGGTGGTGAGTATTGTTGTTGTGATTGGTGGTGGTGGTGGTGAGTGTTGTTGTTGTGATTGGTGGTGGTGGTGGTGAGTGTTGTTGTTGTGATTGGTGGTGGTGGTGACTGTTGTTGTTGTGATTGGTGGTGGTGGTGACTGTTGTTGTTGTGATTGGTGGTGGAGGTGACTGTTGTTGTTGTGATTGGTGGTGGTGGTGACTGTTGTTGTTGTGATTGGTGGTGGTGGTGAGTGTTGTTGTTGTGATTGGTGGTGGTGGTGAGTGTTGTTGTTGTGATTGGTGGTGGTGGTGAGTGTTGTTGTTGTGATTGGTGGTGGTGGTGGTGACTGTTGTTGTTGTGATTGGTGGTGGTGATGAGTGTTGTTGTTGTGATTGGTGGTGGTGGTGACTGTTGTTGTGATTGGTGGTGGTGGTGAGTGTTGTTGTTGTGATTGGTGGTGGTGGTGAGTGTTGTTGTTGTGATTGGTGGTGGTGGTGGTGGTGGTGACTGTTGTTGTTGTGATTGGTGGTGGTGGTGAGTGTTGTTGTTGTGATTGGTGGTGGTGGTGGTGAGTGTTGTTGTGATTGGTGGTGGTGGTGGTGAGTGTTGTTGTTGTGATTGGTGGTGGTGGTGAGTGTTGTTGTTGTGATTGGTGGTGGTGAGTGTTGTGATTGGTGGTGGTGGTGAGTGTTGTTGTTGTGATTGGTGGTGGTGGTGAGTGTTGTTGTGATTGGTGGTGGTGAGTGTTGTTGTTGTGATTGGTGGTGGTGGTGAGTGTTGTTGTGATTGGTGGTGGTGGTGAGTGTTGTTGTTGTGATTGGTGGTGGTGGTGAGTGTTGTTGTGATTGGTGGTGGTGAGTGTTGTTGTGATTGGTGGTGGTGGTGAGTGTTGTTGTTGTGATTGGTGGTGGTGGTGACTGTTGTTGTTGTGATTGGTGGTGGTGGTGGTGAGTGTTGTTGTTGTGATTGGTGGTGGTGGTGAGTGTTGTTGTTGTGATTGGTGTGGTGGTGAGTGTTGTTGTTGTGATTGGTGGTGGTGGTGACTGTTGTTGTTGTGATTAGTGGTGGAGGTGACTGTTGTTGGTGGTGACTTGTTGTTGTTGTTGTTGTTGGTGGTGGTGGTGGTGGTGGAAATGACACAGAAGGAGCAATTTAACAGTGAAATAGTATAGTGACCTTTTCAAACTAAGATGATGATGATGAGGAGGAGGAGGATAGGACGGACACACGGCTGGTATACCTAGATAAAGAGTCTTGTAACTTGTAAGATCATCAACTGTGAGAGCTTTGGAGGCCCCCTGGATGACACAGTTCAGTCTGTCCATGCGTGAGGCAAGGGCAATGAGGTTTCGGAAACACACAGCTTGGTAGCGTAGTTCATAACAACGGTGATTCTGGCCTGGAAGTCTTACGGCGGACTGGCCTGGCCCACGGTGTTATGGACTCACTCAGCACGAGTATATGGCGTTGTCGATACCTGTGAAGAAGGACAAGGATCCGGATCTTCAAGTCCCTTGTGCTCCCTGCCTTACTCTTTGGTTGTGAGACAGGGACACTAAATAGGGACTTGGAGAGGCGGATTGATGCCTTTGGTAATAAATGTCTACGCAGAATCATGGGATGTCGCTGGAATGACTGTGTCAAATCGGCGACCACTCCACGAGACTGATTCGACATATATTACCTGCATAGTCCGTCAACGCCAACTCCGGCTATACGGGCACGTGGCACGCTGCCCAGAAGCTGATCCTGCTCATCGGGTTGTCTCTGTAAGAGACAATCCTGAGTGGAGGAGGCCAAGGGGACGCCCACGGAGTTCGTGGCTTGATCAAGTCGATAGATCCTGCCGGAAGGTACTCGGGATGGGAAGGGGGCCTGCATGGAGACCCACCTGGAGGGACCCCCGGGCTTGGCGTCGTAGGGTGGGCGAGACAACGCGCCCCCCGGCAAGGGCCCACAGTGACTGACTGACTGAGTGTGAGAGCTTGAGGAACCAAACCCTTACATATAGTGAAGATTGCCTGTGTCATGTTCCCTCCGTCCTAACCTTCACCCCTGACCGCAGACTTGTCCCAGTCGGCTCGCCGCCGCCGCCGCAGCCTTCAGGACTTGCCCCGCCGCACCAGACGTGTGGCGCCCGGCCCTCAGAGTCTGCCCTCCATTGAGTCTGAGGAGAAGGCGCTGCCCTGGCTCGGCCTCTCCCCCATACAGCTCTACTTCCTCCACTGGTCGCAGGTACAGCTCACACCACGCTCTTGGCAGGCCCCTCTTTCTTGTTGTTGTTGTTGTTGTTGTTTAGCGTCCTTATCTTCCCTCATGGTGGTGGCCGGGCTGTGAGTCTCTCCCACTCTTGGCCGTGGTAGACTCTCTCCTCCCTGGTGCTCCTCCTCCTCATGTCTTCCATACACACACACACACACACACACACACACACACACACACACACACACACACACACACACACTGTCTCCATGCCCTCTTTGGCCTCCCAGCTGGTCTCCTCCCTTTCACAGCTCTTCTCCTCCCTGGTGCTCTTCCTCCTCATGCCTTTTTCCACACACTGTCTCCAAGTCTTCTTTGGTCTCCCAGCTGGTCTCCTCCCCCCCCCCCCCTCCGCATCCCTCCAGCAGGCTTTTCTGCTGTTTGTTTTCCCCTTCCTCTGCTGTGGCACTCTTCAGAGACTGTGCTGCAGGTTGTCGTTGAAAAGTCTGCGTAAATGTTTAATAGTTTTTCAAGGCGAAGTTTTGAGGTCAACTTTTAAGGGATATTGCTCCTTCAAGGGTTACCTCTCCCCCTTCTTCCTATGCTTCTTCTGCTGCTGCTGCTAACACCACTACTACTTCTACTATTACTCCTGCTACTGATAACAATGGTAATGTTTCTCTTTCCACTACTACTACTACTACTACTACTACTATTACTGACAATAATGGTAATGATTCTACTACATACTACTACTACTACTACTACTATTACTACTACTGCTACTGTTACTTCACATATACTACTGCTACAGCTATTGGCATGTTTCTGGGAGTGAATTCATTCCCCAACAGCCTCAGAGGTCAACTTTTACTGTTTTTTTACAATTGTTTTTTTTTTTTTATTGTTTACGCTCCGCCTGCAGCGCCAGAAGGCTTTCTTGGCGGGCCTGGTGGTCGGCCCGCCGGTCATGTGGCACAGGCAAGAGCCACGCAAATTTATCAGCAAGTTTTCTAAGTAAGGTGCTAAAGAGTGACTGTTGAGGCCTGGGCAACGAGTGAAGGGAGGCGTGGAAAGCGGGGTGACGGCTAACAGTGACTGGGAACACCTCACCCCAGGCTGTAAGATGGGGTGACGGCTAACAGTGACTGGGAACACCTCACCCCAGGCTGTAAGATGGGGTGACGGCTAACAGTGATGGGAACACCTCACCCCAGGCTGTAAGATGGGGTGACGGCTAACAATGGCTGGGAACACCTCACCCCAGGCTGTAAGATGGGGTGACAGCTAACAATGGCTGGGAACACCTCACCCCAGGCTGTAAGATGGGGTGACAGCTAACAATGATGGGAACACATCACCCCAGGCTGTAAGATGGGGTGACAGCTAACAATGGCTGGGAACACCTCACCCCAGGCTGTAAGATGGGGTGACAGCTAACAATGGCTGGGAACACCTCAACCCAGCCTGTAAGATGGGGTGACAGCTAACAATGGCTGGGAACACCTCACCCCAGACTGTAAGATGGGGTGACAGCTAACAATGGCTGGGAACACCTCACCCCAGGCTGTAAGATGGGGTGACAGCTAACAATGGCTGGGAACACCTCACCCCAGGCTGTAAGATGGGGTGACAGCTAACAATGATGGGAACACATCACCCCAGGCTGTAAGATGGGGTGATGCCAAACAATGATGGGAACACATCACCCCAGGCTGTAAGGGGAAGGGAAGCAGTACTTACCTTGGTGTGGTGGTGGTGGTAGTGGTGCCCTGGTGGTGGTGGTGGTGGTGGTCCCCTGGTGGTGGTGCCCTGGTGGTGGTGGTGGTGGTGGTCCCCTGGTGGTGGTGGTGGTGGTGGTGGTGGTCTCCTTGTGGTGGTGGTGGTGGTGGTGGTCCCCTGGTGGTGGTGCCCTGGTGGTGGTGCCCTGGTTGTGGTGCCCTGGTGGTGGTGCGTTAGTAGTGGTGCCCTGGTGTTGTTGCCTTGGTGGTGGTTGTGGTGGTGGTGCCCTAGTGGTAGTGCCCTGGTGGTGGTGGTGGTGCCCTGGTGGTGGTGCCCTGGTGGTGGTGCGTTGGTAGTGGTGCCCTGGTGGTGGTGCCTTGGTGGTGGTTGTGGTGGTGGTGCCCTAGTGTTGGTGCCCTGGTGGTGGTGGTGGTGGTGCCCTGGTGTTGGTGCCCTGGTGGTGGTGGTGGTGGTACGCGTAGTGGTGGCCTGGTGGTGGTGGTGGTGGTGCCCTGGTGGTGGTGTTAGTGGTGGTGCCTTGGTGCCTTGGTAATGGTGCCCTGGTGGTGGTGCCCTGGTGGTGGCGGTGGTGTAGTGGTGATGCCTTGGTGGTGGTGGTGCCCTGCCTTGGTAGTGGTGGTATTGGTGGTGGTGGTGGTGGTGGTGCCATGGTGGTGGTGCCTTGGTGATGTGTCTGAGCCAACACTGTGTTTCAGCGCTACTGTTCTGCCAGCGGGGGGATGGGCCTGCTGGAGCTGATGGAGAGTGAACAGCCGCCGGCCAGGATGAGGTGAGTGGCGCCTGTGTTGTGTTGTGCGTGTCCTGTGCTGAGGGGGAGGGGGGGGGGGGGGAGTTGGTTAGCACTCCCTTGTATCCTTTTCAGTCACTCACACACTTTCCTGTATCCCTTTTAGTTAGTCACACCCAGTTCTTTGTTTCCCTTTCAGTCACTCACACACTTTCCTGTATCCCTTTTAGTTAGTCACACTCAGTTCTTTGTTTCCCTTTCAGTCACTCACACACTTTCTTGTACTTTCAGTTTTGGTATCACTTTTGTATCTGTTTTAGTCGCTCGGAAAACTTCATGTAACTTTCCTGTTCTTCTCGGGAAACTTCATGTAAATTTCCTGTTCTTCTCGGGAAACTTCATGTAACTTTCCTGTTCTTCTCTAGAAACTTCATGTAACTTTCCTGTTCTTCTCTAGAAACTTCATGTAACTTTCCTGTTCTTCTCGGGAAACTTCATGTAACTTTCCTGTTCTTCTCGGGAAACTTCATGTGACTTTCCTGTTCTTCTCGGGAAACTTCATGTGACTTTCCTGTTCTTCTCGCTTCCATGACTTTCCTGTTCTTCTCGGGAAACTTCATGTGACTTTCCTGTTCTTCTCGGGAAACTTCATGTGACTTTCCTGTTCTTCTCGGGAAACTTCATGTAACTTTCCTGTTCTTCTCGGGAAACTTCATGTAACTTTCCTTTTCTTCTTGGGAAACTTCGTGTAACTTTCCTTTTCTTCTCGGGAAACTTCAAGTAACTTTCCTTTTCTTCTCGGGAAACTTCATGTAACTTTCCTTTTCTTCTCGGGAAACTTCAAGTAACTTTCCTTTTCTTCTCGGGAAACTTCGTGTAACTTTCCTTTTCTTCTCGGGAAACTTCATGTGACTTTCCTGTTCTTCTCGGGAAACTTCATGTAACTTTCCTGTTCTTCTCGGGAAACTTCATGTAACTTTCCTTTTCTTCTTGGGAAACTTCGTGTAACTTTCCTTTTCTTCTCGGGAAACTTCAAGTAACTTTCCTTTTCTTCTCGGGAAACTTCATGTAACTTTCCTTTTCTTCTCGGGAAACTTCAAGTAACTTTCCTTTTCTTCTCGGGAAACTTCAAGTAACTTTCCTTTTCTTCTCGGGAAACTTTATGTAACTTTCCTTTTCTTCTCGGGAAACTTCATGTAACTTTCCTTTTCTTCTCGGGAAACTTCATGTAAATTTTCTGTTCTTCTCGGGAAACTTCATGTAACTTTCCTGTTCTTCTCGGGAAACTTCATGTAACTTTCCTTTTCTTCTTGGGAAACTTCGTGTAACTTTCCTGTTCTTCTCGGGAAACTTCCTGTAACTTCAATCAATTGTCTTGGGAAACTTCATGTAACTTAACTCTTTGCCTCGGGAAACTTCATGTAACTTCACTCTTTGTCTTAGGAAACTTCATGTAACTTCACTCTTTGTCTTGGGAAACTTCATGTAACTTCACTCTTTGTCTTGGGAAACTTCATGTAACTTTACTCTTTGTCTTGGGAAACTTCATGTAACTTCGCTCTTTGTCTTTAGAAACTTCATGTAACTTCATTCCATGTTTTGGGAAACTTCATGTAACTTCACTCTTTGCCTTAGGAAACTTAATGTAGCTTCACTCCATGTCTTGGGAAACTTCATGTAACTTCACTCTTTGTCTTGGGAAACTTCATGTAACTTCACTCTTTGTCTTGGGAAACTTCATGTAACTTCACTCTTTGTCTTTAGAAACTTAATGTAACTTCACTCTTTGCTTTAGGAAACTTCATGTAACTTCACTCTTGGCTCCGGAAACTTCATGTAACTTCACTCTTTGTCTTAGGGAGCTTCATGTAACTTCACTCTTTGTTTTGGGAAACTTCATGTAACTTCACTCTTTGTCTTAGGAAACTTCATGTAACTTCACTTTTTGCCTCGGGAAACTTCATGCAACTTCACTCTTTGTCTTGGGAAACTTCATGTAACTTCACTCCTTGTCTTGGGAAACTTCATGTAACTTCACTCCATGTCTTGGGAAACTTCATATAACTTCACTCTTTGTCTTAGGAAACTTCATGTAACTTCACTCTTTGCCCCGGGAAACTTCGTGCAACTTCACTCTTTGTCTTGGGAATCTTCATGTAACTTCACTCTTTGTCTTGGGAAACTTCATGTAACTTCACTCTTTTTCTTGGGAAACATCATGTAACTTCACTCTTTGCCTCGGGAAACTTCATGTAACTTCACTTTTTGTCTTGGGAAACTTCACGTAACTTCACTCTTTGTCTTGGGAAACCACATGTAGCTTCACTCTTTGTCTTGGGAAACTTCATGTAACTTCACTCTTTGTCTTGGGAAACTTCATGTAACTTCACTCTTTGTCTTGGGAAACTACATGTAACTTTACTCCATGTCTTGGGAAACTTCATGTATCTTCACTCTTTGTCTTGGGAAACTTCATGTAACTTCACTCCATGTCTTGGGAAACTTCATGTATCTTCACTCTTTGTCTTGGGAAACTTCATGTAACTTCACTCCATGTCTTGGGAAACTTCATGTATCTTCACTCTTTGTCTTGGGAAAGTTCATGTAACTTCACTCCATGTCTTGGGAAACTTCATGTACCTTCACTCTTTGTCTTGGGAAACTTCATGTAACTTCACTCTTTGTCTTGGGAAACTTCATGTACCTTCACTCTTTGTCTTGGGAAACTTCACGTAGCTTCACCATTAGTCTTATTACTGTCACCAGGGCATTGGCTGTACCTTCACACAGTTCTGAACAAAATACAAAGTTTGGGAACAACGCCATAGCTGCACACGGCCTCGGTGCTCATCTCCGTCACACGGGCCTTGAGCCTGAACCAATCACCCGGACACAGGGCAGATGTGACATTCGGGTTTGGGTGTAAGGACTCCAAACTGTTATTACCAAACACTAAACTGGTCCAGTGTATCATGGAGGCCAGACGTGTGTACCCTGGGAGGCCCTCTCAAACGAGGAACAGAAGGAGACCTGGACACTTTTTTTGTTTAGCGTCCTTACTTTTCCTCATGGCGTTGGCCGGGCTGCGAGTCTCTCGTCCTCCTCATGTCTTCCTCCACACACACACACACACACACACACACACACACAGCGTCTCCAGGTTATCTTCTGTCTCCCAGCTGGTTTCCCTCCTTCCTTCCAGCTCCCGCTACACAGCGCTTCTCCTCCCTGGTGCTCCTCCCCCTCATGTCTCCAGGTTATCTTCTGTCTCCCAGCTGGTCTCCTTCCTTCCTTCCACCTCCCCCTCCACAGCTCTTCTCCTCCCTGGTGCTCCTCCCTCTCATGTCTCCAGGTTATCTTCTGTCTCCCAGCTGGTCTCCTTCCTTCCAGCTCCTCCTCTACAGAGCTCCCCAGTCTGAAGTGCCGTGACTCTCCTTCTCTCCTCAGGGTCAACTTGGTGCTGCAGAACGAGCCACTCTTCAGCCAGGCCTTCAACTGTACCCCCAAGAGTGAGCAGAAGCCCTTCGTCCTCGGCTAAAGGGCTTTCCTGCACCACAGCCACGGCACAGGAGGGTGTGGCCGCAGGTCACCAGAAGAGCCGTGGGAAATTGTAACTGGTGCTGATATGATAGTTTTTTTGTGCTCTGGGTGTGGTCAAGGTCATGAAGAAGTGCCTTGACCTCACACACACACACACACACACACACACACACACACACACACACACACACACACACACACACACACATGAAAAAAAAAAAAAAACTATTGTACCAGCGCCAATTTGAGTTTCGATGTGATAGTTCTTGTTTTTTGTTATTAGTGTGTTTTTTCATGCGTTTTTTTTTGTGTGCCCCGGGTGTGGTCAGGGTCACGAAGAAGCACCTCGAACACACACACACACACACACATTGAATCACAAAATTTTATTGAGTAAGCTAAGTCACTATGGCGTTAGAAGTATTCCCTTAAAACTATTTGAAAGTTATTTAACCAATAGGTCACAAGCTGTATATTGCAACGCCACGTATTCTTCTTTTAGGGCAATCAACAAGGGTGTACCGCAGGGGTCAATATTAGGACCGATACTCTTTCTCATCTATATAAACGACATTGTTAATGTAAGTTCTAAATTCAAATATACGATTTATGCTGACGATACAAATCTTTTATTAAATAATGTAAACATTAACGATCTTCATATAAATTTAGTTACAGAACTAGAAAAAATTAATTATTGGACTAAAATTAATGAATTGAGTCTGAATATTGCAAAAACTAATTACATATTTTTTCAAAATCGTTCATTACAATATAACATTCCTCCTATAACCATAGAGGGAAACACATTAGACAGAGTAAATTTCACAAAATTTTTGGGTGTTTACATAGATGAGAATATGAATTGGAATCAACATATTTCATTTGTCACAAATAAATTAGCAAGGATGTGCGGTATTTTATACAGAGTCCGCAATAATCTCACACCTGAATCCCTCACTAGTATTTATTACACACTTTGTTATCCCCATCTCACCTATTGTGTATCAGTCTGGGCCTGTACTTGGCAGTCCTTCATTAAGAAAATATCAGTAGCTCAAAATAAAATTTGTAGGTGTATATTCTATATGAGTAGGTTTGAGTCAACACGAAATATAATTAATACACAAAATTTTCTTAGTTTTCCAAATATTCATAAATATTTTTTTATTGTTAAGCATTTACAAGTGCCTTACACAGTATTGTGGAGGTCAGCCTTTCAGACTGGTACACACATCATACAACATTCGAGGTAATGATATCAATCTCATATGTCCACAGTTCAGAACTTCTCTCTTTAAGCACAGTATATTATACTCAGGTCCCCAAATGTGGAATTCATTGCCTCTACATATTAGACTCTTCTCAATCATATAAATTTATCCATTTTTAAAAAATCTGTGAAAACTTATTTATATAATTGTCAAAGTAGTAATCAAATGTAGTGTGTGGTATGAACTTAGTTTCACAAGTGTAATGTTCATTATTATTATTATTATTATTATTATTATTATTATTATTATTATTATTATAATTGATATTGTTATTGTTATTCTCAGCAACATATTATTATAATTATTCTTATTATTCTATACGTTAGTTCATAATATATTAGGTACCAATTTTGTGCCAATGTAAACATTAAATAAAATAATATAATTCCATGTCTGTCGGGAAGCTTCGGCTTGACAGGCTGTGCCATTGCCATGTTATATGTTATATTTATATATAACAATATTCTTATATTTTAAAGGCAATAAAAATTTACTTACTTACTTACTTACACACACACACACACACACACACACACACACACACACACACACACACACTCCTACCCAAGGCTCTTCCCTACACCGTCTCTCCGGACACTCTTTGCTGTGACGGTTTTTCTCCCTGCACACCCGTCCTTTAAGCCACTCTGATTTGTTTTGCTTTTGTTTGATCTGTTTTTTAATGTTCCTTCTCTCTCTCTCTCTCTCTCTCTCTCTCTCTCTCTCTCTCTCTCTCTCTCTCTCTCTCTCTCTTGATTTCCAGAAAGCGTTTGATAAAGTCCCACATCATAAATTACATTATAAATTAAAGCAAATAGGTATTGACGGTCGAGTAAACCAATGGATCGCGAATTGGTTGAGCAACAGACAGCAAAGAGTGGTGATTGACGGATTTAACTCAGAGTGGGCGCTGGTCACTAGTGGCGTCCCTCAGGGCTCGGTTCTTGGCCCAGTGCTCTTCATTATTTACATCAAAGACGTGGATGTTGGACTCAATAATCGCATTAGTAAATTTGCAGACGACACAAAGATTGGTAACTCGGTTCTCACTGACGAAGACAGGCAAAGCCTCCAAGAGGATTTGCACAAAATTTCAGCTTGGTCGGATAGATGGGAAATGCCCTTTAACGTAGACAAGTGCCAGGTCCTTCAAGTTGGAACAAGAAATAAGAAGTTCGATTACGGAATGCGCGGCGTTAAACTCACAAGCGTTCAATGCGTTAAGGACCTGGGGGTCAAAATCGTGTCAAACCTCAAATTCTCACATCAATGCATCGATGCAGCAAATAAAGCGAACAGAATGTTGGGCTTCGTTAAAAGAAACTTTTTATTCAAGAATAAAGATGTAATACTTCCGCTCTACAATAATTTAGTCAGACCCCACTTGGAATATGCGGTACAGCTTTGGTCTCCTCACCATGCAAAGGACATTGCTAAATTAGGTGTTCAGCGTCGGGCAACAAAATGATCCCTTCCCTGCGCAACAAATCCTACGAAGAAAGACTTTCCACCGCTAACATGTTCTCACTTGAGAAACGTCGCCTCCGAGGAAAACTGATCGAATGTTTTAAAAAACTTAATGGTTTCACGAATGTAGACAGAACAAAATTGTTTATGATCGATGACACTTTGCGAACGAGGAACAATGGCATAAAACTCAAATGTAGACAAGTAAATTCAGACTGCACCAAATTTTCTTCACCAACGTTGTAGTGCGAGAATGGAATAAGCTCCCACCGCCAGTGGTCCAGTGTAACACGACTGACTCCTTTAAAAATAAGCTCGACCGTCACTTCCTTCAACTTAATATTAACTAGAGTAGAAAAGCAACGTTTTGGAGCCATCTGATTAATGTAGATTCACTTAGGTTTAAGGACAGACCACCTAGTCTGGACCATGGGGTCTGTGTGGTTTGATTTTCCATGTAATTCTATGTAATTCTCTCTCTCTCTCTCTCTCATACTAATATAATGCTAACACAATATGTATTTCTCCTCTCCTATGCTCCTTGTCATAATTTGCCACATCTTAACATCTCATACCTATTATAAGAGTAATAAGGTAATAAGAAAATAATAATAATAAATTGCACATGATAACTCACTCACTGCTTCCCCTTCGCTAAAACCACAATTATTTATCTATGCACACACACACTGTCTCTAAAGACAGATCCTCTCTTTATCCACACCACACTACATTCTCACAACATATACACCTTTTCCCAAAATTAAAATTTCAAAATGGCGCACATACACCAAGCCTCGGAGTCCCCGCCTGGGGGGGGGACCACAAATTCCCCCAGGGAGGACTCCCCTTCTGGCTGCCGACCCGAGAGGTGTCTTGATAACTCCTCGAACCTCTTTCTTCTCAATTTCTGCAACATTCGCGGTCTTCGCTCTAATTTTCATTCTGTGGAACATCATCTCTCCTCCTCTAAACCTCACCTTCTCTTCCTTACCGAAACACAGGTTTCTGAGGCTACTGACAGCAATCTCTACTCTGTTCCCTCCTACTATCTCTATCCTAAATTTCAATCCAAAGTTGGATGTTGCGCCTACGTGCGCAACGACATCACTTGCTCTCGTGCCCACGACCTTGACTCTTCTGAATTTTCCACCATCTGGTTAAGACTTCACTGTCATTCTATTACTAAATACATCTGTGCTGTTTATCTTTCACCTAACTCTACCAACTATGTAAAATTCTTTGACTATTTGAATTCTAAAGTGGAGCACATCTTGACCCACTCTCCTTCGCTGAAATCTCCATCCTAGGAGATTTCAATGTTCACCACCAGCTTTGGGTTTCATCCTCTTTCACTGACCATCCTGGTGAACAAGCCTACAACTTTGCTATCCTCAACGACCTAGAGCAGTTGGTCCAGCACCCTACACGTATTCCTGACCGTCTTGGAGATCGGCCCAACATTCTAGACCTCTTCCTTACCTCAAACCCTTCTGCTTATTCTGTCAAACTGTTCTCTCCGTTGGGCTCCTCCGATCACAATCTTATTTCTGCATCCTGTCCTATCGCTCCTGTACACCCTCTGGACCCACCGAAGAGGCGATGCTTCTGGCATTTTTCTTCAGCTTGGTGGGACGACCTGAGGATGTACTTTTCCGATTTCCCGTGGAATGATTATTGCTTCCAGGATAGAGACCCCTCTGTGTGTGCTCAGCGCATCACAGAGGTGATTGTCTCTGGAATGGAGGCATACATTCCTCGTTCTTTCTACTCCTCACGCTAAAAGACTTGGTTTAATCACGCTTGTTCTCGTGCTGTCAATGATAGAGAGGTAGCTCACAAACGGTACCAGAGCCTTCAAACTAATGCTAATTATGAACTTTACATTTCTGCCCGAAATCGTGCCAAATCTATTCTCCGACTAACCAAAAATTCTTTCATTAATAGAAAATGTCAAAACCTTGCTTTCTCTAACTCTTCCCGTGACTTCTGGCATCTAGCCAAAAACATCTCCTCCAACTTCACTTCTTCATCTTTCCATCCACTCCTCAGTCCTGACGTCAACAAAGCCGTCTCAACTATCTCTAAGGCTGAACTCTTCACTCAAACTTTTCTAAAACTCCACTGTGGACGATTCTGGTCATATTCCTCCAACTCATCCCCACTCTGACTCATTTATGCCTGTTATAAAAATTCTTAAACATGATGTTTTCTATGCCCTCTGGCCTCAATCCTCAGAAGGCTTATGGACCTGATGGAGTGCCTCCTATTGTCCTTAAAAACTGTGCCTCCTAGGTGTCACCCTGCCTGGTCAAACTCTTTCGCCTCTGCCTGTCAACATCTACCTTTCCTTCTTGCTGGAAGTATGCCTTCATACAGCCTGTACCTAAGAAGGGTGACCGCTCCAATCCCTCAAACTACCGTCCTATTGCTTTACTTTCTTGTCTATCTAAAGCTTTTGAATCAATCCTTAACCGGAAGATTCAAAAGCACCTTTCCACTTCTGACCTTCTATCTGATCGCCAGTATGGGTTCCGCAAGTGGCGTTCTACTGGTGATCTCCTAGCCTTCTTAACTGACTCTTGGTCATCCTCTCTTAGCCGTTTCGGTGAAACTTTTGCTATTGCGCTGGACATATCAAAAGCTTTTGATAGGGTCTGGCACAAATCTTTGCTTTCTAAACTACCCTCCTACGGTTTCTATCCTTCTGTACCTTTATCTCCATTTTACTTTCTGACCGTTCTATTTCTGTTGTTTTAGACGGTCAATGTTCTTACCCTAAATCTATTAACAGTTGTGTCCCACAGGGTTCTGTCATATCTCCCACTCTTTTTCTGTTGTTCATTGATGATCTTCTTTCCAAAACGAACTGTCCTATCCATTCCTACGCCGATGATTCCACTCTGCATTATTCAACTTCTTTTAATAGAAGACCCACCCTTCAGGAACTTAACGACTCAAGGCTGGAGGCTGCAGAACGCTTAGCCTCAGACCTTACTATTATTTCCGATTGGGGCAAGAAGAACCTGGTGTCCTTCAACGCCTCAAAACACAGTTTCTCCACCTATCCACTCGACACAATCTTCCAAACAACTATCCCCTATTCTTTGACAACACCCAGCTATCACCTTCCTCAACACTAAACATCCTCGGTCTATCCTTAACTCAAAATCTCAACTGGAAACTTCTTATCTCATCTCTTACTAAATCAGCTTCCTCGAGGCTGGGCGTTCTGTACCGTCTCCGCCAGTTCTTCTCCCCTGCACAGTTGCTGTCCATATACAGGGGCCTTGTCCGCCCTCGTATGGAGTATGCATCTCATGTGTGGGGGGGCTCCACTCACACAGCTCTTCTGGACAGATTGGAGGCAAAGGCTATTCGTCTCATCAGCTATCCTCCTAATAATGATATTCTTATAACTCTTAAATTGCGTCGCAATGTTGCCTCTCTTTCTATCTTCTATCGATATTTCCACGCTGACTGCTCTTCTGAACTTGCTAACTGCATGCCTCCCCCCCTCCCGCGGCCCCGCTGCACTCGACTTTCTACTCATGCTCATCCCTATACTGTCCAAACCCCTTATGCAAGAGTTAACCAGCATCTTCACTCTTTCATCCCTCACGTTGGTAAACTCTGGAACAATCTTCCTTCATCTGTATTTCCTCCTGCCTACGACTTAAACTCTTTCAAGAGGAGGGTATCAGGACACCTCTCCTCCCGAAACTGACCTATCTTTCGGCCACCTCTTTGGATTCTTTTTAGGAGTAGCGAGTAGCGGGCTTTTTTTTATTAATGTTTACTTTTTTGTGCCCTTGAGCTGTCTCCTTTGCTGTAAAAAAAAAAAAAAAAAAAAATACACACACACGTACACAGCCCTCCTTTAGTGTTTACATATACTGGCATTGATTAAGTCTTTGATATGATTTATCATAACATTGTGAATCAGTAGTCTTATTATGTGTGTGTGAAGACCCTCAGCGCCTCAATAATGGTGCTTGAAAAATATATATATGTGTGTGTGTGTGACAAATTGTGTTCTTCCCCTCACTGATTTGAGCGATGGTGAAAGTGCACGAGGAAGGGAGGAAGGGAGAGACGGAGGGAAGGGAGGAAGGAAAAGAAAGGAAGGGAAGTAACGAAGGGGGAAAGGAAGGAAGGGAAGGAAGGAAAAGTAAGGAAGGGAAGTAACGAGGGGGAAAGGAAGGAAGGGAAGGAAGGAAAAGAAAGGAAGGGAAGAAATGAAGGGAAGGAATAAAAGAGGAAAGGAAGGAAGGGAAGGAAGGAAAAGAAAGGAAGGGAAGGAATAAAGGGGAAAAGGAAGGAAGGGAAGGAAGGAAAAGAAAGGAAGGGAAGGAATAAAGGGGGAAAGGAAGGAAGGGAAGGAAGGAAGGGAAGGAATAAAGGGGGAAAGGAAGGAAGGGAAGGAAGGAAGGGAAGGAAGGGAAGGAATAAAGGGGGAAAGGAAGGAAGGGAAGGAAGGAATAAAGGAAGGAAGGAAAGAAGGAAGGAAGGAATAAAGGAAGGGAGGAAGGAAGAAAGGAAGGAAGGAATAAAGGGGAAAAGGAAGGGAAGAATAAAGGGGAAAGGAAGGAAGGGAAGGAATAAAGGGGAAAGGAAGGAAGGGAAGGAATAAAGGGGAAAGGAAGGAAGGGAAGGAATAAAGGGGGAAAGGAAGGAAGGGAAGGAATAAAGGGGAAAGGAAGGAAGGGAAGGAATAAAGGGGAAAGGAAGGAAGGGAAGGAATAAAGGGGAAAGGAAGGAAGGGAAGGAATAAAGGGGGAAAGGAAGGAAGGGAAGGAATAAAGGGGGAAAGGAAGGAAGGAAAAGAAGGAAGGGAAGGAAGGAAGGGAAGGAATAAAGGGGAAAGGAAGGAAGGGAAGGAATAAAGGGGAAAGGAAGGACGGGCAGGAATAAAGGGGGAAAGGAAGGACGGAAGGAATAAAGGGGAAAGGAAGGAAGGAAGGAATAAAGGGGAAAGGAAGGAATGAAGGAAGGAAAGGAAGGAAGGAAGGAAGGAAGGAAGGAAGGAAGGGAAGGAAGGAAGGAATAAAGGGGAAAGGAAGAAAGGAAGGAAGGAAGGAAGGAAGGAAGGAATAAAGGAAGAAATGAAGGAAGGAAGGAAGGAAGGAATAAAGAAGAGAACGAATGCAGGAATGAAAGAAGGAAGGAAGGAAGGAATAATGGAGAGAACGAATGCAGGAAGGAAGGAAGGAAGGAATAAAGAAGACAACAAACGCAGGAAGGAAAGAAGGAAGGAAGGAAGGAAGAAAGAAGACAACAAACGCAGGAAGGAAAGAAGGAAGGAAGGAAGGAAGAAAGGAAATAAGGAAGGAAGGAAGAAAGGAAGGAATAAAGGGGAAAAGGAAGGAATAAGGAAGGAAAGGAAGGAAGGAATAAAGGGGAAGGAAGGAAGGAAGGAATAAAGGGGGAAAGGAAGGAAGGAAGGGAAGGAATAAAGGGGGAAAGGAAGGAAGGGAAGGAATAAAGGGGGAAAGGAAGGAAGGGAAGGAATAAAGGGGGAAAGGAAGGAAGGGAAGGAATAAAGGGGGAAAGGAAGGGAAGGAAGGAAGGGAAGGAATAAAGGGGGAAAGGAAGGAAGGGAAGGAATTAAGGGAAGGAAGGGAAGGAATAAAGGGAAGGAAGGAAGGAAGGAATAAAGGGGAAAGGAAGGAAGGAAGGAATAAAGGGGAAAGGAAGGAAGGAAGGAATAAAGGGGAAAGGAAGGAAGGAAGGAAGGAAGGAAGGAAAGTGATAAGGAAGGGAGGAAGAAAAGGGGGAAGGGAGGAATGAAGGAAGGCAGGAAAGGGGGAAAGGAAGGAAGGAAGGAAGGAAGGAAGGAAGGAAGGAAGGAAGGAAGGAAGGAAGGAAGGAAGGGAAGGAATAAAGGGGAAAAGGAAGGAAGGGAAGGAAGGAAGGGAAGGAAGGGAAGGAATAAAGGGGGAAAGGAAGGAAGGGAAGGAATAAAGGGGAAAGGAAGGAAGGAAGGAATAAAGGGGAAAGGAAGGAAGGAATAAAGGGGGAAAGGAAGGAAGGGAAGGAATAAAGGGGAAAGGAAGGATGGGAAGGAATAAAGGGGAAAGGAAGGAAGGAAGGGAAGGAAGGGGAAAAAAAGGAAGGAAGGGAAGGAATAAAGGGGAAAAAAAAGGAAGGAAGGGAAGGAAGGAAGGGAAGGAATAAAGGGGGAAAGGAAGGAAGGGAAGGAAGGAAAAGAAGGAAGGGAAGGAATAAAGGGGGAAAGGAAGGAAGGGAAGGAAGGAAAAGAAGGAAGGGAAGGAATAAGGTGGGAAAGGAAGGAAGGAAGGAAAAGAAGGAAGGGAAGGCATAAAGGGGGAAAGGAAGGAAGAGAAGGAAGTAAAAGAAGGAAGGGAAGGAATAAAGGGGGAAATGAAGGAAGGAAGGAAGGAAAAGAAGGAAGGAAGGAATAAATGGGGAAAGGAATGAAGGGAATGAAGGAAAAGAAGGAAGGGAAGGAATAAAGGGGGAAAGGAAGGAAGGGAAGGAAGGAAAAGAAGGAAGGGAAGGAATAAAGGGGGAAAAGAAGGAAGGGAAGGAATAAAGGGGGAAAAGAAGGAAGGGAAGGAATAAAGGAAAAGAAGGAAGGAAGGAATAAAGGGGAAAAGAAGGAAGGAAGGAATAAAGGGGAAAAGAAGGAAGGAAGGAATAAAGGGGAAAAGAAGGAAGGAAGGAATAAAGGGGAAAGGAAGGAAGGAAGAAGGAAGGAAGGAATAAAGGGGAAAAGAAGGAAGGAAGGAATAAAGGGGAAAGGAAGGAAGGGAAGGAATAAAGGGGAAGGAAGGAAGGAATAAAGGGGAAGTGAAGGAAGGAAAAGAAGGAAGGGAAGGAATAAAGGGGGAAAGGAAGGAAGGGAAGGAATAAAGGGGGAAAGGAAGGAAGGGAAGGAAGGAAAAGAAGGAAGGGAAGGAATAAAGGGGGAAAAGAAGGAAGGGAAGGAATAAAGGGGGAAAGGAAGGAAGGGAAGAAAGGAAAAGAAAGGAAGGGAAGGAATAAAGGGGGAAAGGAAGGAAGGGAAGAAAGGAAAAGAAAGGAAGGGAAGGAATAAAGGGGGAAAGGAAGGAAGGGAAGGAATAAAGGGGAAAAGGAAGGGAGAAAGGAAGGAAGAGAAGGAAGGAAAAGAAAGGAAGGGAAGGAATAAAGGGGGAAAGGAAGGGAGAAAGGAAGGAATGGAAAGAAAGGAAGGGAAGGAATGAACGGGGGAAGGGATAAAGGGGGGAAGGGATAAAGGGGGAAAGGAAGGATGAAAGGAAAGATGGAAGGAAGGGAAGGAAGGAAAAGAAAGGAAGGGAAAGAATAAATGGGGAAAGGAAGGAAGGAAGGAAGGAATAAAAAGAAGAGAAGGAGGAGGGGAAGGAAGAAGGGAAGGAAAAAAAGCGGTTGTAGACTTAAATAAAAATAAAAATAAAATTAAAATAATATAAAGGGCATGAAAAAACAGCAATAGACCCCCCACAAAAAAAATATAAAAATAAAAAAGATAAAATATAATAGAATAATAGGCGAGTAGACCCTGATACAGTCCCTTCGCTGAGCAGACACGGACATGGAAAAAAAAAACACCGACAGAAAAAAAAAGAAAAAAAAAGAGCGACTGTAAGAAAAAAAGGATAGCAAGGAAAAAGAATAGCCAGGTGAATTTCAGACTACAACAATATCCTTCAAAACAATAGCCCGTGAGTAACAGGTGAATTTCAGCCTACAACAATATCCTTCAAAACAATAGCCCGTGAGTAACAGGTGAATTTCAGACTACAACAATATCCTTCAAAACAATAGCCCGTGAGTAACAGGTGAATTTCAGACTACAACAATATCCTTCAAAACAATAGCCCGCGAGTAACAGGTGAATTTCAGACTACAACAATATCCTTCAAAACAATAGCCCGTGAGTAACAGGTGAATTTCAGACTACAACCATTTCCTTCAAAACAATAGCCCGCGAGTAACACGTGAATTTCAGGCTCTAACAATATCCTGCCTTTAAAAATCAGCCTATTGAGATTTTTGGGCCAGAGGGATTTGGTGAGGTAAGGAACATATTTACGGTGCTGAGTTTTACGATACACCGCTAGCTTTCAAAGTGGATTGTTCCTTGTTGCCACCATCACGTAGAAGCCTTGAAATGTATCTTCTTCGAGCCCGTTATGTCACCATACTATGGTTGCATGCATCTTCGGCATGTCCTGCAGAAGGCTTGTCCCCAACTAATTACGGATAAATTGTGAAACAAACTATTGCAACCAAACTGGTTCGATGGACCAGCGATACCAGACAGTCTAGCTGTTCTGTGATGAAACTGAAAATGTCAGTGAGGAAAATGTGGTCAATGGTGACGAGTCTGATTTAAGCCCCAAATACACTGCCGAATTATGGCCACGAACTTGACGCCGAATCAGTTCGTGAAAAAATTCGGCGACCGGTTCGCCGACATGACCAAAATTCTTACAACTCGTGACCATTCGGCGACATGTCGGCGAATGCTCAAGACAATTTGGGGACAGTTCGGAGACATGTCGCCGACTATTCGGCGTCCATGTCGCCGAGGTCAAAATCTGAAATTTCAACGCGGAATAACTGGCGACAAGTCTCCGAATTGTCTTCGCATGTCCCCGAAGTGTCGGCGAAATGTCGGGGACAATTCTCCGACAGTGCCAAGATTTCTGACAGCTGATCATCTGATGCCCATGTGACATATTAAAGCACGGGAATCCGCGCCTACCTCATGGATTACTACAACACCCGGGGAGCAGTGGCCTGGCAGGACAGAATTGTGGGCGAGTAAATACCATGTGTGGTAATATGTGTGGTAATATGTATGATAGTATGTGTAATAAAATGTATAAATGTGACATGTTTTTGTTTTGCCCCCCTACAAATATTTTAGAATGAATGAATATTTACATAATATCAGTAAACAAACCAGTAACTGAAAGAAGAAATAAATCTAAAAAACTGAAAATGAAACAAAGGTTAAATAATGGCAGAATAATGATATTAAGAAATAAATAAAGTAATAAATAGTAAACTAATTATGAAATAAATAAAAATGTTAGTTCCATAACTATTTCATATATTCATGATTCTTCTTGTTTTTCATATTTTCTTGTTTACTATTTATTATTATAGTATTATTCTATTCCGTAGAGAGAGAGAGAGAGAGAGAGAGAGAGAGAGAGAGAGAGAGAGAGAGATGGATAGAAAGATAATACATAAATAGATAGATAGATAGATAGATAGATAGATAGATAGACAGACTCCCGTGTACACCTCCCACCGCGACCCGTTTGCCGTATCGTGATTAATTCGCCGAATATTCGGGGACATGTCCCCGAATAGTCTTGGCCATTCGGCGACATGTCGGAGACATGTCTCCGAATAGTCGGCGACATGTCGGCGACAAATTTGCCAATAAAATTTAAATTTCAACGGTCAAAATTCGGCGACAATTCGCCGAACACCGCGAATCGGACGCCGAATTGTCTGCGACATGTCGGCGACAATTCGGCGTCCATTTTGCATTCGTGCACATTCGGCGAACGGCCGCGAATTTTTCATGCAACATGAAACTTTCGTGGCGGTCGTGACCAACTGTCAAAAGTCGCGTGGTGGACGCAGACATGTCCCCGAACGGCCAAGAACAGGCAAGAAAGATGCCGAACTTGTTCGCGACACAGGATGACTTGCATATTCGCGCACATTCATGAGACAAAATTCGGCAGTGTATTTGGGGCTTTAGATGCTACAGAGTCCTCAGACGAAGATCCGACTCATGTGATTTGGACGATAGAGATGACTAATCATGCTTTGTGTATTCTCTGTTCAATGATGAAACTGAAAACATAAGTGAGGAAAATGTGGTCAATGGTGACGAGTATGATCCAGAAGCAGAATCCTTAGAGGATAAACTATGGCGTGGACTCATATGATTTGGACTATAGAGATGACTAATCATGCTTTGTGTATTCATGTTTTGTATATTATCTGTTCATTGATAAAACTAATCATGCTTTGTATATTCATGTTTTGTATATTATTTGTTCATTGATGAAGCTGAAAATGAAAATGAAGATTTCTGGCATTGGTTGTTTTCATAAGGGATGTGCTGAACATTTTACTGATCCATAAGCGAGCGTCTCCCGTTTGGGGGCTTCTGGCGGGGGTAACCCACCAACGAAAGTTTCTGGAATTGGTTGTTTCTTATACAGGGGGATGTACTGAACATTTTACAACAAGTTTCATTGGGTAACTCAATGAGCTGATCTAGCTCAATTTTTTTACTCCGACATTTTGTGTCTGGCGGACCCCACCCACCAGTGAAAATGTCTGGCACCCATACTCCAAAGATGAGGAGATGGTGCCAATTAAACAGAGTGGTTTAGAGGGGTTACCCTTTGGGCTGATCTAGCTGATATTTTGGGTGCCATTTCAGCCTTCTAGTAACCATACCCACCAGGGGGCACCCGGCAGACGCCCAGATCCTTTGATTTGGACTCATGCCCTTGCAATGTGGTGGTACATGTAAGAAATTGGTAACCTTTTCAGCTAGGCTCACCCCTCTGGCCTCCTGCTCTACACGGACACATCAGGACAGTGTCGGGTAAGCAAAGGTGTGTAGAGACGCAACATACCCCAGGATGTAAAAAAAAAATAATAATAATAATGAATAAATAAAGTGGTCCCCCCCCCCCCCCTCTCTCTCTCTCTCCCATGGTCTGACAAATAAGTAGAGTACTAACATGACCACTTTACAATATTAACCCGGTAGTAGCGACGGGCTAAATTTGTGGCTTTACCGTGAAGCAGCGACGGGCCAAATTTGTTGCTTTACCGTGTAGCAATGACGGGCCAAATTCGTGCCATGATATAAACCCCCCAAAATAAATGATACATAATCTGATCACAAATGCTTTGATATATATTATGAAATGGTTTGTGTGAGGGGTGATTTTTTTTCTCATTTTTCTCGCTTGGAGGGACCATTAAGAAACATGATCCCCGCTGCTACCGGCATAGCTGGGCACGATAACAGAAAACCTTATTCCCGATACCCGATAACTGATAATGGAAAACCTTATCGGTGATAACCGATATTCGTTAACTGGAGACACAAATATAGGCGATAACCGATAACCGATACCCGATATAAATCCACAATTCCGATACTAGCTAGCGATAAGTCCGATAGGCGAAAACGATACTACTATAATAAAAAACATAGATGAATTCAAATTTCCATTATCTGTATTTTAGAAAACTTACAAAACCTGAAAACCACACGTTGACACGTACATATGGACGGTAATACTAGAAACGCCTGAACCGGTGTTGTGTTATTTGGCGTCCCCACCGTCAAAAGCTGGCGCTTTTGTTTACAAACACTGGTCTCTCGTGAACTGCGCATGCTCAGACCAGCAAGCGTAGACCTGTACAGTCTCACAAAGCTTTTTAACCGTAATTAAGAGTTGCTGGAAGGCTGAATCAGACATACAGTACCACTACCACCATCCCCGCTGTTTCTAGAACGACACTCTGTACGAGTTGTATTTATATGTACAGAGTGTCGTTCTAGAAACAGCGAGGATGGTGGTACTGTATGTCTGATTCAGCCTTCCAGCAACTCGAGACTGTACAGGTCTACGCTTACTCTTCTGAGCGTGCGCAGTTCACGAGACCAGTGTTTGCGAACAAAAGCGCCAGCTTTTGACGATGGGATACCAAACAACACAACACCGGGTGCCTTCAATACCATGGCATGCTCACAAACGAATATGGAATATCAGTATCTTCATCTATTCAAAAGCCTTAGGCCTTGGTGCTCTTGCTCACCTTCAACTCTGTGGTCTTGGGGAGGCAGGGCAAGCAATCGAAGACGTAGCTGTTACCAACCATCTTCTTATATCGCACCCACTGGTCAAGGAATGGCCAAGGTGACCGAAACTCAGGCTCATTAGAGTGACTACACCCCACTGACTCTCCTCGTGACGACTGCGACGCGGCCGCCGTCACTACTTATTCGGTTATTCTTACTTATCACCATTAACACTTTAACAGTCACTTCAGTAAAGAAGCACTGAAGCACTGGGAACCGAAACACTGGCACTCACTCCGTCACTCGAGACGCAGCTGAGAGGCCACACGCCACGCCGCCACGTGATTGATAACACAAGCCGCTGGTCTCTGTTTGAGCTCTTTACAACGGGATCACAAATTTCATGCATAGAATAATAATTTTTGGGCCAAATTTAAATGATTTTTCTCTTTGATAGTGATTTTTGAGTCTAACAAAAAAATAACCTAGTGTTTTAATGTTGATATAAGTATGAAATCTCTTCACCGAAGTTTGTCACACAACACCGTGCGCCCGGGCCACGCATGCGCAGCAGGGAGGAGACTAGCTACGTTTTTTTTTTCTGAGAGGCGGAAAAAAGTAGCGATTATCGCTAGTTTGGTTACAAAAATAACGAAGATACCGATAAATATATAAATAAGTAGCAGATGGCCGATAACCCGATTTTGTTATCAGCGATAAAGTATCGCGATAACTTATCGCGATAACGCCCAACTATGGCTACCGGGTTAAGTATGGTCCTTTTACAATGCACTTGGGTATTAGTGCCGGCCAGAGTGGAACAAGATCACCTCCTCCTGCCTTACACTGTTGCCAACACAAGGTCACAACATCACCCTGACAACCACCATTAATACAACAGACACTTGGCAGCCACACACCGTCACTGCCTGCTGCCCACCAGGAACACTGGTCACAAGAGAGCAGGGCTGTTCTCATTTAATTAAAGCAAAGGACTGAAAGCAATTAAAATCAATTTAAATCAGAGTAAAAGATTCATGATTTAATCAAAATGAACTATACTGAATTTAAGATTCTCTCTCTCTCTCTCTCTCTCTCTCTCTCTCTCTCTCTCTATATATATATATATATATATATATATATATATATATATATATATATATATATATATATATATATAACAAGAACATAGAGAGACTGCAAGAGGCAGAGTGGCCTACACAGGGCAGCTCCAGAATCCCCCCACTACTCCCGATGGGTGAGGTATTGTTTCAGGGATTACAGATAGAGGCTTGATCCTCGTTTACATTCGGCACGGGCGTACACCCAGTACCCTGTTACCTTACTGCACCCACACCTCACTCATCAGAGTCATCTTCTCCAATGAATCCTTTGATATATATATATATATATATATATATATATATATATATATATATATATATATATATATATATATATATATATATATATATGGTAAATGGAAGAAAATCTGATCCAGTTGTGCAGGACAAGCATGTCTGCTTGTCCTGTACTCATGCATCCTGTACAGTCCTGCAGCAGGCCAGGCACCAGGTAATGGTTGCCTCGTCCTGTACTCATCCTGTACAGTCATGCAGCAGGCCAAGCACCAGGTAATGGTTGCCTTGTCCTGTACTCATCCTGTACAGTCATGCAGCAGGCCAGGCACCAGGTAATGGTTGCCTTGTCCTGTACTCATCCTGTAGTCATGCAGCAGGCCAGGCACCAGGTAATGGTTGCCTTGTCCTGTACTCATCCTGTACAGTCCTGCAGCAGGCCAGGCACCAGGTAATGGTTGCCTTGTCCTGTACTCATCCTGTACAGCCCTGCAGCAGGCCAGGCACCAGGTAATGGTTGCCGTCTCCTACCAGACAAATATTCAAGAGAATAAGGACAAAGTAATGTCTCGTTGATGACAAGAGTAAAGGTAATTATGAAGTGTGACGAGCATAATTCTTTTCTTTTTTAACATGGCTGAGTCTAATTTCTTATTAATGTGATACAATACACAGTGATTGCCGGCCCTCTTCTGTTCCTGTGTTCATGTGTTCTAACTAACTTGTCGCACCAGATCAAACCACCAGGGTTTGGTGCGTGTCATTATCACATGAAGACTCCCTTGGGGAATGTGACAACAAAAAACTGTGGCTTCCTTTGTCAGTGGCAAAGTAGCTCACAAGGAAATGTCTTCATAAATGTGAAACCAAACTGAGGAACAACTGTCACAAACCCACCAATAGACTAAGTCATGTTCTTAAACATTTCAGTGCCCAAGCACATGTATGACACTGCTTTCATAGGAGTCTTGGGCATTTCCAGGGGTAATGATGCTGGTGGTTGTTAGACCCTTCCTTCCACCCCTCCTCCCATACTTAATTTCCAGGGGTAAGTTACTGACCCTGGTGGTGGTCTGACCCTTCTTCTGTACCATGAACCTAAAAAAACACTCTTTAAGAACCTGATTAATCTCCTTTTATGCCTTTGGAAATAGATGATAGAAGAGTAAGAGGTGGAAATGTCAAAAAATACATAATCCCATTCATACTAAAAAAAAACAATTCCTGAACAGTTTATACTAACCTAACCTAACCTAACCTAAATAAAGACCTTATGTATAGAGGGTTGACCATGGCATGGATACTACATTTAAAGGTCAGATTTATTCCACAACTCCACATGTGATGGGCCAAGATGGTCTGGCTTGGCGAAGCCTTCCCTTGACACTTTGACGATTCTTGGCATGCGTCTACAAGTAAAACCTGTCACTAAGCTAAAGGTAAGGCTGGTGAGGAGGGAGCCTTAAGGAGGAGAAGGAGAGGTAGGGGGAGGAGGAAGAAGAGGGTAGATTTAACACAAATATATGCAGCAAATGAGTAGGACATTGTTAAATTAAAAATAAGTGTACAAAAAATGATGAAGGGAAATGCATAAGGAGGAGGAGGATGGCCAGGAGGAAGACATTAGCCAAGCCTTCAGTAGCTGGTGTTGAAGAGCACCTTGAGCTCCTCCTCCACCTCCAGCATGCCCTTGAGGCTCTCCTCAAACTCTTGACACTTGCGCCTCTCTGTGGCGATGTCCTCCAGCAGCTGGGAGTGCACTGTCCTGGCCCGGGTCACCTTCCCCGCTTCCTGCTCCTCCTCCCCCTGGGCCTTGCGCTTCCTGGAGGTGCCGGTGTGGGCGTGGGTGCCCCCGTGCTCCGTCCACAGCGCCACCACCAGGGGCGGACCTGAGGCGCTGCAGGCGGCCAGCCAGGACTCTGGGGCGAGGAAGTTGTCGAGGGTGTGGGGCTGGTAGTACACCTGGGCATCCGGCAGCCCAGAGAGCTTGTAGGAGGCGCAGGCGTAGATGATCTGGGGCCAGGGTGCCAGGATGGGGTCAAGCTCCAGGCCCTCGCTCTCCCCCTCCTCCTCAGGACACAGGCATGGCCCGAGGCTCTCCCAGGCCTCGGCGAGAATGGCATCCATGTGGGAGGCTAGGACGGGCGCCTCCCCACCGCCGCTGGAGACGGCCGCGGCATAGCGGTGCAGGTCCTGCGCCAGGCCGGCCCAGGTGGTGGGGGGGCCGGCCACCCGGGGCTGTGGGAGCCGCATGTTGCCCAGAAGCCGTGCCGCTCGCTGCATGTCCTCGCTGTTCCAGGTGGGCGGAGGGACCTGTGCCAGGTGGGCCAGCTCTGGCGGTGGCCAGGACAGGGCAGCCAGCTCATCGTCGGCCACAGCCCGGAGCAGACCATCCAGGGTACTGTTGTAGAGGTCCACCAGGGCATATGGTGGTGGCGGGGCCTTGCCATCGGCCAGGCACTGGCCCTGCCGCCGCAGTGCCGGCCCAAGGAAGCGCCGCAGCACCATGTCGGTGGCCAGGTCGTTGAGGCGCGAGGCCGCCAGGCACAGCCCCCGACCCTGCCGCTGCCAGGCCCCAAGCAGCAGCGCCTGCAGCCGGTCCGAGGTGCAGGGCTTCACCAAGTCTTCCTCCACCAAAGGCCACTCCCCTTCTCCCCCCTCGTCACCCCCCCCGCCAGCCCCCTCAAACTTTATTTCACAGAGGGACACGTGCGGCGCCTCCCGCAGCAAGCCCCTCACCCTCCCCCGGCTGGCCCCCGCTGCAGTCCCCCTGGAGGACACCAGCAACACCAGTGCTGCACCCTGCAGATCAGCGGGCATGAGGGCAGCGGCGTCCACCTCACGCATGGCCCAGGCGTACTCCAGGCCGCTACGCCGCGACATGAAGTTGAAGGAGCTGTCGAGGGGCTGCAGGATGTCCTGGCCCGCCTCCTGGCCAGCCCCGCAGCCAGCGTCCAGCCCCCCGCCCTGCCCCCCCAGCTTGGAGCGCAGCCACAACATCACCTCGGGCCGCACCGCCTCGCTAGGGCACACCAGCACCTTGAAGTACTGGGCCAGCAGGCTGTGGCGGCCGGGGGGCTCCCGGGCCACCAGGGCCGCCACCTGGTGCCGCAGGGCGAGGGGGTGCCAGGCACACTCCCGCGCCAGCTGGTTCTTGACGGTCAGCTTCCTGAGCACGCGGCCAACCTCCCCCTCCAGCTGGGCCACCTGCAGGGCCGACATGTTGAGCTGTGGGTCCCGGGCGTGGCCCCAACCCAGGGCGCGGCTCTGCTGGCCCAGGGACAGGCCGGAGCAGGCCGCCGGGAAGGTCATCTGGGACTGCTTGCGGCGGTGGGCCTTCTGGGTCTGCAGCCGCCACACCTGGAAATGCTCGGCCATGCTCCTGAGGGCCAGCCGCTGGGCGAAGGCCTCCACCCGCCGCTGCTGCTCTGCCGCCAGCTCCTGCATGGCCTCCCTGGCCAGGGCCGCCACCTCCTCCGCCACCACCTCCTCCAGGCACTGCCGCGGCAGCTCCTGCTCCAGCTCCTGCAGAGCCGCCTCCTCCGTGGCCTCCTGCACCGCCTCCTCGCACACACCCCACACGCAGGCTGCCACGGCCTGGTCCAGGCACTCGCTGTGGAGCGCCTCGGCCACAGCACGCCTCACCTCCTCCAGGGCCTTCCTCTGCCTCTCCTCCTCCTCCCACTTCCTCCTCCTCCTCTCTGCCTCCTCGCGCTCCACCCTGCTGTATGCCTCCCGTCCCACGGCCTCCGCCTCCTGCCACACGGCCTCAGCCAGCAGGTCGGCGGCTACACTGTGCGCCGCAGCGTCGCGCCGTGCCACCTCCACCACCTCTACGCTCACCTCTCGCACCATTGGCGGCAGCACCGCGCCCTCCACCGCACTGTAGATGTCCTTCATGTGGGCCACCAGGGCGTAGTTCTGCATGGCCTCGGACTGCTGCACCACCGGGGCCAGGCCCAGCCCCAGGGGTACACCAGCCAGGCCGCCGGACTGGTCCGTGGCGTCCCTGGCCCCGGGCTTGAGGCGGCCCTGGGCGTCAAAGCTGTCGTGGGGCACGTGGGTGTGCAGGGGGTTGGGGGGCACGGGGCCGCCCTGGATCACCTCCTCCACGGATGCCAGGCGGTTCCTCTCCACCAGCAGCAGCGGGCGCACAAGCGGCGGCGCCTCCTCCGGCCGCTGCACGTAGGAGTGCCGGTCCAGGACTGTGGTGTCGTCGGTGGTCCTGATGCCGTGGCACTGCAGGTAGGCCGCAGCCTCCGTCTGGCTCTCAAAGCCTAGGATGTGGGTGAGGGTCTGGAGGGGGATGGTCTGGGGGCCCTTGGGGGACACGTAGGCCCTGATGATGGTCTCCAGGGCCCGGGAGCGCACCTGGCGGAAGTAGCGGTGCAGCAGGCAGCCCTGGAGGTAGGTGGCCGCGCTGCGCACCAGCCGGAAGAACTTGACGTAGTTGTTGAAGGTGACGGCCTGGATCACCCTCAGGGCGAACTGGACTGGGCCGGACTTCTGGACCTCCTCCGTGAACTTTGAGTACTTGTTGACGATGGCCTCGCCGTCGTTGAGGCTGAGCAACATCTCGTAGGCCCTGAACTCCGCCTCTGAGGGGAAGCGCTGGCCCTGCTCCCCCAGGTCGTGGTACAGCTCCCGCAGCGTCTGTAGGCTCTTGGTGAGGTGCTCTGTGTTCATCTTGGCGTCGAAGAGGTCCGGCGGCTCCTCACAGAGCCGGGCAGCGGCATAGATGTGGAAGCGGACGCAGCGCTCCATGATGGCCACGGCCATGGCGTCGGTGAGCTGCTGCTGCATCAGGTCGTTGCGCACGGCACGGGTGCGATTCCAGAGGTAGTTGTACCACACGTCCACCTCCATGCCATTCTCCTCCACGCGGCTGATCACGTTGCACACCAGGAAGTCCAGCGTGCGCAGCAGCACCGGGCCAGGCCGAAGCTCATGGGGGAGTGGCAGCTCCTTGTCGGCGCTGCTGCGGGAGAACTTTTTGGTGACGAGGCGGTGGTCCAGCACGCCGCCGCTTGTCTCGAAGGTGGTGCTGAGGTCGTTCTGCACATCTCTCATGTAGCGCTCTAGCTCAGGGCACATGTCGGGGCAGGTGGCGGCCAGGTAGGAGGCCTCCTGCAGGTCCGAGGTGCGGTGACGCTCCCGCCGCAGCAGCTTGTCCCGCGCCTTCAGGATGTTGTAGCGGTCGTTGTTGTTCTGCGCCGCTACCTCCAGCACAGCTGCCAGGTTGCCTTCATCGGCCGTCACGGTGGCCGCCTCTCTGGCCTCCCGCGCTGGGGACTTGCTGCGGACCTTCTTCTTGGGGGCCGCCGGTACGGGGAGTTTCTGCACCGCAGCCACCCGGGACCGCTGGGTGCCGGCCTTGGGCTGGGAAGGTCTGCTGACCCGGGCTCTGGCGGCCTTCTTGGGTGTGGCAGCTGCGGTGGCGGTGGCGGCTGGCTCTGCATCTGGGCGCTGCAGGGGCGTGTAGGGGTCCAGGTCAGAGGGCTGGTGCACCTGCTGCAGGGTGCGAATGGCCTTCTTCTTGGCCTGCGCTGCTTCAAGGCCAGCCTCCTCGCTGCGGCGCCGGGCCGGGAAGGCGTAGTAGATCTTGACCTCCGGCAGCATGGGGTGCAGCTTGCGGCCCTTGTGCTTGGCCCGTGAGGCGCCGTGGTGCGTGGTGTAGATGACGGTGGCCTGCCGGGTCTGGCTGTTGGGCATCAGGCGCTTCACCTCCCCAAACTTGGAGAAGTGGCTCCGCAGGAAGTCCCGGTTCATGCAGTTGTCGGGGATGTTGGTCACCAGGATCTTGGTCACCTCCTTCCTGCTGTGCTCCGGGGACGGTCCCTCACCCTCCTTCCTGCCCTGGCCCTTGCTGGCCCTGCCGGGGCTGGCCAACAGCTCCCTGGCAGCCCTGGCCTTGCCCTTGGGGGAGCCGGAGGACGTGGACGCTTTGCCTGTCAGCAAGGCCACTGACTTCTTGGCCGCAGTCGAGGGCACGCTGCACTCCGGCTGGCCCCGGAAGGCACGCATGGCCGAGGGAGTCAGGCCAGGCGTGCTGGCATCCTTGAACAGGTCTGCTCGCACTGACGTGGCCGGGGCAGCAAGCTGGCCAAAGGAGGAGGCCTGGCCCTCTGCCCCGGCCCCTGCCCTGCGGCCAAACACTGTGCTGGCCGCCTCGCCACCCCTCAAGACCTTAGAGGCCGCTGTCATTGCTGCTGCACCCCCAAAGCCTCCCCCGGGCCTGCCTGCCACCCCGCCAAACACACTGGCCATAGAGGGGCCCGGGGCTGGCGGGGAGGCCAAGTCAGCCACCACCTCACCCTCCCCAGCTGGCAGTGAGCCGGCCGCTGCCCCAACGCTCCTCTTGGGATTCCCAAAGAGGGTGGCGGGAGTGGTGGCGGCCCTGACCGGGGCGTTGCCAAAGATGCTGGAGGTGGAGGCCGCCGCAGCGTACAGCCGGGAGGCGAAGGGCATGGCAGGCACCTCTGTGGTGGCGGCCAGACCAAATGGCCCAGCGGTGGTGGCGACAGCGGTGGTGGTGGTGGTGGTGGAGGGCAGGGGGGCCAAACCGGCACCCTCCCCTGCCCCCGGTGGGCGGGTGAAGAGGGATGAGGCCGGGGCAGGGACGGGGAAGGTGGAGCTGGAGGAGAGCAGGAAGGGGTTGGGGGGCGGCTGGTCCTTGTCATTGTTCCTGTTAGCCATGACTGTCTTGGGGCCTGCGGAGACAGAGGGCGGCGTGAGAGCCTGATGCACACACACACACACACACACACACACACAAACATTTTTTATATAGCAAGGGAGGCAGATCATGGGAAAAAAAAAGTCCTGGTATATAGTGGTCTGAGAGAAGAAAAAGAACACTAGGCTGGGAGGGAGGTCAATGCAGGGTGGGAAGTGTCTTGATGATCTCTAGGCTGTTCCTTCCTTGGCCAGTGTCATGTTCCTGGCTGTCCCCTGTTCCTAGCTATCCTCTTGTGATGTGCATATGCTCAGAGGTGATGTAAACAGACAAAGACTTGTTGGTAAACACAGCTGTTCTCACGCATCCCCCGACAGCATGGCTTGCCCCCCCCCCCCCATGAACCTGTGTTGCCCTCTAACTCCCCTAAAAAATCTGCCAGAATTAACGAGCCTGCACATGTATAGTCGCCCTACAAAGTGTTGAGACAGTTTGCAATGACTTTCGTTCAAATAATACATAATATTATTCGAAGGGAAGGGATGTTTAGGAGTGATTTTGATAGATACACAAAATATGATACTAAGAAAGGAAATAAATTCAATAGAGTGGAAGTTTTTACCTTAAAACGACATATTAAGCAGCTCTGCCGAAACATTTTGATATGGTTTTCGTTCAAGACATTAAAAGAGTTAAATGAGTTCTATGTTAAGACTAAGTATATATATATATATATATATATATATATATATATATATATATATATATATATATATATATATATATATATATATATATATATATATATATATAACTGCACAAATATATTGCTCTTTCTTTTAATGTAGTGATAAACCCTATATTATAAATTAGTAGGAAAAAATAATTAGCTGCACTTCATTTGATGAAATGCCAAATAAATACTAAATAATGAACTCGCATTTGATGATGACGTCATCGGGAACGACATTCATGCATGACTATATAAATCTTGTGCGTGTGAAATCAGCGAGATTCTGAAGAAAAAAAATCACAAAATCAGTTGTCTATATTTTTAATTAACGGTAAAATCCAAAGAGAAGTATCGACAAGTGGCCAGACATATAATTCAAAGTTGCACGAGACACACGACAGACGACGCGATGTAGCCTATTGTGTGGGTAGAGACGATGCTTGGTCAGCGCTGCACTGCTAGCCCACCACTTCCTTCCATTCATTACTGTCGAGTCAATTATATACATCTGATCAAAATAATATTATTTATAACTTGTAGATATGAATAGTGAAGTGACCTCTACTCCGCCCCGGCGATCTGTAAACGAATGTGGCTACATAGCCTATCATTCCAATACGTTTATCTTCGCCACATTCACATAGAGTACACTGTTAAGTTTTCATTGCATTTAAGGGAATCACTGATATTTATTAGGTGTGTGCAAAACTAAAAACTTTAAAATTACGTAGTTTTATAAAAGTCGGTAGAGAATGTTTCCCCGTGGGTAGTTGCCAGATGTCGCCAGCCTACGCTCCGTGTCCGAAAGATTATGAAAACTGTGTCAACACTTCGTAGCGCGGCTGTACATCAAGACAATTTTGTTTTGAAAATATCAAGATGCTATTTCCTGTAAATTTGGTGATGAATCCTTGCATGAAGGCTGTTTATTGTCCCTTCACTTCACCTATTACAACACGGAGTGCTGCACTAGATTCACTGATGCTTTCCTATGAAAGAATAAAACAATATGCCTTCCTGTGCTGGAAAACACAGGGGGTGGGGGAATCCATGTACACGCGACCTGCTGCGTACATGGATCCGCGTTCATAGCGAACTGCCTTTTGTTGTAAACAAAGAGGGGACAGCTAGGAACAGGGGGGCAGCCAGGAACACGACACCAGGACTGTCCTATCAGGTGGTGTGAAAGGTAAACAAAGTGGTGGGATGGGCAGGCAGGGCAACACTTATCAACATGGGAAACACCACATTCACTATAGGCCAACACACTCACTGCATCTTGTGCCTCGGAACATCAAGGTGGTGCTTAATTTTTCCTTTACGCTCTGCCTATTGAGTTATGGCAAGTGTTTATAGTGGTGCCATCTTGTGTCTTTGAAGGAGGAGGAGGCAGAGGTGACGTCATTGCTTAGGATATAGAAAAAAGCATACCACTACAATCCACAAACTGCCAAGTGGAGGTGAAAATAGGAGGAGGAGGGAAATAAAGGAAAGGAGAAGAAAAGAAGCTTGAAATGGAGGAGTGAAGAAAGTAAAGGCGGAGAGAAAAGATGAGGAAGAAAGACTCACTGCAGACTGCGGATTAACTCTAAAAAGGATAAAAAATAAGTTCCAAATACTGAAGTGCCATTACTCACAGACATGACTTTGCAAATAAAAATGTTCATAAAAACTCAAAAATCTATTTGCTTGAAACTTGGTGTGTTTACTGATAATGAGGGGACAAATAATCGGAGATAAGTTATTAAAAAAAGTGAATACTATAACATGTATTGGGAGGAGGTAATGTTCAAAATCAGTGTAGCATATTAGGAAGAGGTAAGTGTGCAAAATAGGCACGGCATATTGGTGTGACGTCATGACATGCTGCGTCATGCACCAAGGGCAGTTCACGACGTATGGGGAATTTTACAAAACCAATCTCTATATCGATTTAGATAACATATACATATCCACATGCATCAGCACGTTTCTAAATGACAAATAAAAAGGCTGGTAGAGCATTTTAAATAAATTTATCTGCATGACATCATGAAGTCATGCATGTAAAGCATTTATTAAATACACAATGAAGGAAATCATATCCTGAAAATTTCAAATCTTGAATGCAAATACTTTTTTTATTATTTTTTTTTCTATTTGACCTCAGTCCCTGTTAACCTAACCTAACAAAACCACTAATGGTTACCAGACATCTTCACTCCAAAATGTCACATATGTTTCCTTACTGAGTGAGTGGGGTCATCACTGTTATTTTGTTACATGTTAGGCTGCACTCATAAACTGTTTGAATTATATTGAGGTTTCTTTTATATTCTGGAAGCTTTTGGTTACTGCACTGCATTCAGTGCAGTAACTTACCCATAGCAAGTAATGGGTATCATTCCATTAGTCTGGCGCCTCCAGGGTGCCTTGCTGCTGTGTGGAGCACTTCAGGCACACACAACACACGGCCGTATTGATGCCCACCACAAGTCACTTGATGGAGAGATATTAATGTAAAAAAATGTGGTCTGGGGGGATACACCGAGGGATCTATTTCTGGTTAATACATTTTGGCAATGCGGTGCAGGTCAGGTCATGTTAGGTTAGATTTACTCAAGTCAGGTCAGGTTAGGTTACATTTACTCACTTCAGGTTAGATAAGATTAAATTTGGTATGGTTAGATATAATTGTTTATGATATACAGTAGAGCCCCACTTAGCGCGAGATCAATTAGTGCAAACCGCAATTAGCGCGAGCCACCATCTACCAAGAAAAAAATTAATTAGCGTGAAAGCCTCAGTTAGCGCGAGCAGCCACCACAACTGAATTTTGAAAATTGCGCCAACCCGCCATGATGCGCGGTGGCCTGCCGCCTGCCTCACACCACAACACAGCCCCCTGCCACCACTTCCCACACGGTCCCACTCCCAGTCTCTCACGCTGGTCTGCCCACCCTACTGAGGCGTACAGCGTACACCATTGTTGTGGATTCTGTTCCTTATCCCAGCAGTTCGTACGGGTGGAAAGTGAGTGCTTAAGTGTCTTGTGTCGTGTATACCACTCACGACTGCGTGCTCCTTATAGCACAGCACCACACGGGTTGAAATAGTGCTACAGTGTCTGGGTATTCTGAAAAGTGAAAATGCCTGGGCCACATGCAGGAAAGCGCAAGTCGCTTGACTTTAGTATCAAACAGGAAGTTGTAAAATGCAAACAGGAAGGCCAGGGTAATTCTGCAATAGGCCATGCATTAGGCCTCAGTGAATCGACCGTGAGGACAATATGGAAAAAAAAAAAAGATGAAATCAAAGCGTCTGTTAAAGGAAACTTGGCTACTCAGGTGAAACTGCCAGTGCCGATGTTAATGCAGCAAATGACTTTCCCAGTATCCTCAAAGAAATGATTGATGAATGCAACTTTCATCCTGACTGCATCTACAACATGGATGAGGCTGGTTTAATGTACAAAATGCCTCCCAAGTCAACGTTCGTGGCAAAACAAATTAAAAAGGCAAGAGGAAGGAAAGCTGACAAGGCTCGATTGACTGTTTTATTTTGCTGTAACTTGACTGGATCCCACAAAATGAAACCACTGATCATCCATACAGCAAAGCATCCAAGGTGCTACAGACATCTCAGAGATATGAGTCAGGCACCAGTGTATTGGATGACGACTAAAAATGGCTGGATGAGTTCCTCAACCTGCAGGGCTTGGCTGCTTGATTGTTTTGTCCCCGATGCTCGTTGGAAGTGTGAGCAGTTAGGGGTCCCATTTAATGTGATGCTGATAATGGAAAACTGCCCTGCTCATCCCCACTACCTGACTGATCTTCACCCTAACGTTAAGGTTGTTTTCCTTCCACCAAAAACCACATCTATTGTTCAGCCACTTGATCAAGAGTTCATAGGCAATGTCAAGTTTATATATCAAAAACATGTTTACGAGGACCTTAGGCTGAAAACTGAATGTGAAACAGAGATCCATCAGATCATCGCGGAAGCAAACGGGGAATACCAGGATGCCGATATCGATGTGGATGAACATCCACCCCTTGAAGTGGATGAAGCAGATCAACTTGTCATCCAACAATACACCAACCCCAAAGCAATTTCTGTCCACCAATATTGGAGGGACTTTACTGTGAGGAATGCAATTGACTTCCTCCTGAAGGCCTGGGGTGAGGTTAACATGGCAACAGTTCGTCATGCCTGGCGACCCTTAGTACCCCACCTGGTGGCGGATGAGCGCGGCCAAGTTCAGAGACACTCAGACTCCCTGATGGAAGCTGCTGCTGCTGCATGTCGGGTTCCAGGTTTTGAGAACGTCACGCCAGATGAGATTCGAGAGGTGAACACCGCAGGGGACACAATGACACCTGAAGTTATCATGGATGTGGCTACTATTGAGGATGGTCTAGATAATGCCAGGCAAGGCAAGGCGGTAGAAGCTCCACCACCGCCTGGTGAACTCACCATGCAGCGGCTGAGTAGAATATTGGCTGGGGTTGACACCTTTAAAGAGTGCATCACAGAAAATGAAAACTGCAGTGTTCGCATAACAGAAATGGTGCAACAACTGGATAAAGTGATGCGTTATTATACAGACCTGCATTCAAAGAAAGTGGATGAGAGACGGCAGACTCTCATAACAAGATTCATACACACTCCTGCTACCGCCGCACCACCACCACCACCGCCAGGACTCGCTCCCAGTGCTGAGGATAACGATGAAGTGGACTTCCTTGGATTTGAGGGTGTTTTACAAGAGGCAGAAATCTTGATGAGAGATCAAGGTGCCAATGACAGTGACAGTGATAATGGAGACAGCAGCAGTGAGGTGGCAACGGGCTCTACTTCTTCTCATTAACCCTGCAGCTGCCTCACAACCCCATCCCCTAGATACCAGCGCCCCCATGGAAGAAAGGTAGTTTTTTTTTTTAATGTGAGTGATTATTTTGAGTAATTATCAAACCCAAAAGTCAGACCCACGTGTGCACCAAATAATTTTTTTCATGTTGGTTACTTTATTCAATTAGCGCGAGTTCAGTTAGCGTCATCCACCTAATTCTCGCGCTAAATGGGGCTCTACTGTATGTGATATGATTTGCGCTGCGCTGTTGGTTGATGCCACAGGCAGTTGGTGCCCTGGTGGACGCAGCGCCAAGCACATCAACTACAGTAAACCATGGATATAACGGAATAATTGAGGGGAACTAAGTCTGTTAATACCGAAAATCCGTTAGAAGCAGTGGAAATTTTAAAATACATATAATAATACTGACAAACCTAATAAAAATAGATACAGTCATACCTCAATTTACGAGCTTAATGCGTTCAGGAATTTTCCTTCCACAGCAAAACACTCATAAGCCAAAATGAATTTCCCTGTTGAAATTACCATATTTGATGGTTGATAAGACGCACCCAATTTGGGCAGACATTTGAAAAAAATATAATAAACGGGTTGAAACTACAAGTGCCAGGTGAGATTTTTGGCCTGACATTTTTCAAGTTTCATATGTACTCAGATCCTTGTTAAATCACAATAGTTTACATATAAAACCCTTAATATCTGCTGGGACCTGCCAGAACTGGTCCTTCTCAGAGACTCAAGGGTACTGCTTTGAGACGTAAAGAAACATGGTGTGTAAAGACAGTGACAGGGGAGTAACAGGTATAAAGTTTGTACATCAAAATCTTTTTTAATATATATTATTCTACATCGTAGTTCTAATTGTTTATTTTGTACACTTTTAATACAAAAGGAAGTGTCTCGCGCATGTGGTCAGGTCTGGTGTACAACCGTTCACCAGTTGGCTTAGGTACAAGCAAGGTTCAGCACCGTCACTTAATTTTCTTCCTGACTGGTGTTACTTTATAGGAAGTAGTGGTAAGTACTGCTGTTATACATTGTTACTTTAGAAAAGGGTTGACGTTGTTGGTGTAGAAGCGATCACCATCTCGTTAACGTTTGCGGATAGGTTTGCAGTTTCATTTAAGTACCAGTAACCCAAAGCTGACCCTTGACCTTATGAGATGCAAGGCAATTTTTTGGGACATTTTTTGGGAAAAAAAAAGTGCGTCTTATGAGCCGTGAAATATGGTAATGTGACTCCTAATGCGACCGCAGTGGCGGCCCCACCGGTGTTGCGAGAAATACCTCCTCGCAGAAATAAGTCGCATGTGTGTGTGGGAGGGGGGAGGTCCAGGGGGGGCACAGGGGGGTTGAAGGGGGCGAAGTACCCTGTTAGAGGTTAGGTTATGTAAAGTTTGGTTGTAGTAGTTTAAATATGCTCCCCCACCCAAAACCCCCGATTTCCAACGGGTCCCCCAAGTTGAACCTCTCTGCAAGCTATTTTGCAGCGTGTGCACAAAAGGCATTGAGAAGTCAATTATTTAGTGATTTCCGGAGAAAAATACAATCTCCATGATAAACAGCATCATATTTTGTCCAGAAATAAGCAGTCAGCATCTGAAAATCAGTAGGCTACACTTTCGTCAATATCCCCCCCATGCCTCTTAACCCGTACAGCGTTGGATACGTTCGACGTACGTATTATTTTTTAATACCATTGAGCGTCAGATATGTACGTCGTACGTATTTGATGTATTATTTTTTCCCGTCACTGGAGTGTGTCGAGCGTGTTGTCTGTGGTGGTACCTTAGCAGACTGATCCTTTATTACTGACCACCCAATATATTTCATTTATTGCCATAACTGGCAAGCCTGGCAGCCATTATTCTGTTTATAATTTTTTATTTTATTTGTGTGGATGTTGAAGATGGTTTTGGAGATCGAGATGTGGAAATTGAGGTGGTTGGTGGTTGAAAAGTGGTTTGACAGTGTTGTGGCCTTGTGGGTGAGGTATAGTGGGTATATCGACGTCCAGAACCAGCAATTTTGTACCGGCATTTTTGGTAAAGAGGGGGCTGCGTATAAGCTGTAATTGCGTGAGCGAACACTTGTGGGCGACTGTACATTGAGGTGAACTATCAAAAAGCTCAAAATAAGTTACTCTCTAACAATATATATGTCTGTGCTAAATATGTCGAGAGAAAACGATTTACTCTTAAATGAACGTACTACAATCCAAGAAGGTCTATGGCAATTTACACAACCATTTCGCTTCCCAAATTGACAAAAAAAGGGCCCAAAACACCGACTTCTAGGCGACATCAAGCTAAAAGACGTTACAGTTCTTCATTTTTCATAGTTTTAAGCTGTTTTGTGCAAAAAAAAAAAAAAATCGATTTTTCCTCCATAACTGGGGTGGGGAGGAAATTACAAAATACCAGAACACTGTACGGGTTAAACTATCACTAAAGGTCAGCATCACTCTAGGTAAGCATCATTAAAGGTCAGCATCACTATAGGTCATGGTCAATATGTAAGAGTAGGCGTGGTCTGTAGAGCACAAGGAACATATATTCTATAACGTTATAAATGCTTGTCTACCTATCAAAAGCAAACCAATGTGTGTATACAACAAAAAATAACAGAAAATAACATAAAAATAGTGTGGCTCAATTTACCCCGGAGTACCAAAATACAGCGGGGTGAATTGAAAGGAAGGAGAAAGAAAGGAAGGAGAAAGAAAAGAAGGAGAAAGAAAAGAAGGAGAAAGAAAGGAAGGAGAAAGAAAGGAAGGAGAAAGAAAGGAAGGAGAAAGAAAGGAAGGAGAAAGAAAGGAGAAAGAAAGAAAGGAAGGAGAAAGAAAGGAAGGAGAAAGAAAGAAAGGAGAAAGAAAGGAAGGAGAAAGAAAGGAGAAAGAAAGGAAGGAGAAAGAAAGGAAGGAGAAAGAAAGGAAGGAGAAAGAAAGGAAGGAGAAAGAAAGGAGAAAGAAAGGAGAAAGAAAGAAAGGAGAAAGAAAGAAAGGAGAAAGAAAGGAAGGAGAAAGAAAGAAAGGAGAAAGAAAGGAAGGAGAAAGAAAGGAAGGAGAAAGAAAGAAAGGAGAAAGAAAGGAAGGAAGGAGAAAGAAAGGAAGGAAGGAGAAAGAAAGAAAGGAAGGAGAAAGAAAGGAAGGAGAAAGAAAGAAAGGAGAAAGAAAGGAAGGAGAAAGAAAGGAAGGAGAAAGAAAGAAAGGAGAAAGAAAGGAAGGAGAAAGAAAGGAAGGAGAAAGAAAGGAAGGAGAAAGAAAGAAAGGAGAAAGAAAGAAAGAAAGGAGAAAGAAAGGAAGGAGAAAGAAAGGAGAAAGAAAGGAAGGAAAGAAAGGAAGGAGAGAAAGGAGAAAGGAAGGAGAAAGAAAGGAAGGAGAAAGAAAGGAGAAAGAAAGGAAGGAGAAAGAAAGAAAGGAGAAAGAAAGGAAGGAGAAAGTAAGGAAGGAGAGGGAGAGGAAGGAAGGAGAAAGAAAGAAAGGAGAAAGAAAGGAGAAAGAAAGGAAGGAGAAAGAAAGGAAGGAGAAAGAAAGAAAGGAAGGAGAAAGAAAGAAAGGAGAAAGAAAGGAAGGAGAAAGAAAGGAAGGAGAGGGAGAGGAAGGAAGGAGAAAGAAAGGAAGGAGAGGGAGAGGAAGGAAGGAGAAAGAAAGGAAGGAGAGGGAGAGGAAAGAAGGAGAAAGAAAGGAAGGAGAAAGAAAGGAAGGAGAGGGAGAGGAAGGAAGGAGAAAGAAAGGAAGGAGAAAGAAAGAAAGGAGAAAGAAAGAAAGGAGAGAAAGGAAGGAGAAAGAAAGAAGAAAGAAAGAAGAAAGAAAGAAAGAAAGAAAGGAATGAGAAAGAAAGGAGAAAGAAAGGCAGGAGAAAAAAAGAAAGGAGAAAGAAAAATTGGAGAAAGAAAGTAAGGAGAAAGAAAGGAAGGAGAAAGAAAGGAAGGAGAAAGAAAGGAAGGAGAAAGAAAGGAAGGAGAAAGGAAGGAGAAAGAAAGGAAGGAAGGAGAAAGAAAGAAAGGAGAAAGAAAGGAAGGAGAAAGAAAGAAAGGAGAAAGAAAGGAAGGAGAAAGAAAGAAAGGAGAAAGAAAGGTAGGAAAGAGAAAGAAAGGAGAAAGAAAGGTAGGAAAGAGAAAGAAAGGAGAAAGAAAGGAAGGAGAAAGAAAGGAAGGAGAAGGAAAGGAAGGAGAAAGAAAGAAAGGAGAAAGAAAGGAGAAAGAAAGGAAGGAGAAAGAAAGGAAGGAGAAAGAAAGGAGAAAGAAAGGAAGGAGAAAGAAAGAAAGGAGAAAGAAAGGAAGGAGAAAGAAAGAAAGGAGAAAGAAAGGAAGGAGAAAGAAAGGAAGGAGAAAGAAAGGAAGGAGAAAGAAAGGAAGGAGAGGGAGAGGAAGGAAGGAGAAAGAAAGGAAGGAGAAAGAAAGAAAGGAAGGAGAAAGAAAGAAAGGAGAAAGAAAGGAAGGAGAAAGAAAGGAAGGAGAAAGAAAGAAAGGAGAAAGAAAGGAAGGAGAAAGAAAGGAAGGAGAAAGAAAGAAAGGAGAAAGAAAGGAAGGAAGGAGAAAGAAAGGAAGGAAGGAGAAAGAAAGAAAGGAAGGAGAAAGAAAGAAAGGAAGGAGAAAGAAAGAAAGTAAAAAGAAAGGAAGGAGAAAGAAAGGAAGGAGAAAGAAAGAAAGGAGAAAGAAAGAAAGTAAAAAGAAAGGAAGGAGAAAGAAAGGAAGGAGAAAGAAAGAAAGGAGAAAGAAAGAAAGTAAAAAGACAGGAAGGAGAAAGAAAGGAAGGAGAAAGAAAGAAAGAAAGTAAAAAGAAAGGAAGGAGAAAGAAAGGAAGGAGAAAGAAAGGAAGGAGAAAGAAAGGAAGGAGAAAGAAAGAAAGGAGAAAGAAAGGAAGGAGAAAGAAAGGAAGGAGAAAGAAAGGAAGGAGAAAGAAAGAAAGAAAGTAAAAAGAAAGGAAGGAGAAAGAAAGTAAAAAGAAAGGAAGGAGAAAGAAAGGAAGGAGAAAGAAAGGAAGGAGAAAGAAAGGAAGGAGAAAGAAAGAAAGGAGAAAGAAAGAAAGGAAGGAGAAAGAAAGGAGAAAGAAAGGAAGGAGAAAGAAAGAAAGGAAGGAGAAAGAAAGAAAGGAGAAAGAAAGGAAGGAGAAAGAAAGGAAGGAGAAAGAAAGGAAGGAGAAAGAAAGAAAGTAAAAAGAAAGGAAGGAGAAAGAAAGGAAGGAGAAAGAAAGAAAGGAGAAAGAAAGGAAGGAGAAAGAAAGGAAGGAGAAAGAAAGGAAGGAGAAAGAAAGGAAGGAGAAAGAAAGGAAGGAGAAAGAAAGAAAGGAAGGAGAAAGAAAGGAAGGAGAAAGAAAGGAAGGAGAAAGGAAGGAGAAAGAAAGAAAGGAGAAAGAAAGGAAGGAGAAAGAAAGAAAGGAGAAAGAAAGGAAGGAGAAAGAAAGGAAGGAGAAAGAAAGGAGAAAGAAAGGAAGGAGAAAGAAAGGAAGGAGAAAGAAAGGAGAAAGAAAGGAAGGAGAAAGAAAGGAGAAAGAAAGGAGAAAGAAAGGAGAAAGAAAGGAAGGAGAAAGAAAGGAAGGAGAAAGAAAAGAAGGAGAAAGAAAGGAAGGAGAAAGAAAGGAAGGAGAAAGAAAGAAAGGAGAAAGAAAGGAAGGAGAAAGAAAGGAAGGAGAAAGAAAGAAAGGAGAAAGAAAGGAAGGAGAAAGAAAGGAAGGAGAGGGAGAGGAAGGAAGGAGAAAGAAAGAAAGGAGAAAGAAAGGAAGGAGAAAGAAAGGAAGGAGAAAGAAAGGAGAAAGAAAGGAAGGAGAAAGAAAGGAAGGAGAAAGAAAGGAAGGAGAAAGAAAGGAAGGAAGGAGAAAGATAGAAAGGAGAAAGAAAGAAAGGAAGGAGAAAGAAAGGAAGGAGAAAGAAAGGAAGGAGAAAGAAAAGAAGGAGAAAGAAAAGAAGGAGAAAGAAAAGAAGGCGAAAGAAAGAAAGGAAGGAGAAAGATAGAAAGGAGAAAGAAAGAAAGGAAGGAGAAAGAAAGAAAGGAGAAAGAAAGGAAGGAGAAAGAAAGGAGAAAGAAAGAAAGGAGAAAGAAAGGAAGGAGAAAGAAAGGAAGGAGAAAGAAAGGAGAAAGAAAGGAAGGAGAAAGAAAGGAGAAAGAAAGAAAGGAGAAAGAAAGGAAGGAGAAAGAAAGGAAGGAGAAAGAAAGGAAGGAGAAAGAAAGGAAGGAGAAAGGAAGGAGAAAGAAAGGAAGGAGAAAGAAAGAAAGGAGAAAGAAAGAAAGGAAGTAGAAAGAAAGAAAGGAGAAAGAAAGAAAGGAAGGAGAAAGAAAGAAAGGAGAAAGAAAGGAAGGAGAAAGAAAGGAAGGAGAAAGAAAGGAAGGAGAAAGAAAGGAGAAAGAAAGGAAGGAGAAAGAAAGGAGAAAGAAAGAAAGGAGAAAGAAAAGAGAAAGAAAGAAAGGAGAAAGAAAGGAAGGAGAAAGAAATGAAGGAGAAAGAAAGAAAGGAGAAAGAAAGAAAGGACAAAGAAAGAAAGTAAGGAGAAAGAAAGAAAGGAGAAAGAAAGGAGAAAGAAAGAAAGGAGAAAGAAAGGAAGGAGAAAGAAAGGAGAAAGAAAGGAAGGAGAAAGAAAGGAGAAAGAAAGAAAGGAGAAAGAAAGGAAGGAGAAAGAAAGAAAGGAGAAAGGAAGGAGAAAGAAAGGAAGGAGAAAGAAAGGAAGGAGAAAGAAAGGAAGGAGAAAGGAAGGAGAAAGAAAAGAAGGAGAAAGAAAGGAAGGAGAAAGAAAGGAAGGAGAAAGAAAGGAAGGAGAAAGAAAGGAAGGAGAAAGAAAAGAAGGAGAAAGAAAAGAAGGCGAAAGAAAGAAAGGAAGGAGAAAGATAGAAAGGAGAAAGAAAGAAAGGAAGGAGAAAGAAAGAAAGGAGAAAGAAAGGAAGGAGAAAGAAAGGAAGGAGAAAGAAAGGAAGGAGAAAGAAAGAAAGGAGAAAGAAAGGAGAAAGAAAGGAAGGAGAAAGAAAGAAAGGAGAAAGAAAGGAAGGAGAAAGAAAGGAAGGAGAAAGAAAGAAAGGAGAAAGAAAGGAAGGAGAAAGAAAGAAAGGAGAAAGAAGGAAGTAGAAAGGAAGGAGAAAGAAAGAAAGGAGAAAGAAAGGAAGGAGAAAGAAAGGAAGGAGAAAGAAAGAAAGGAGAAAGAAAGAAAGGAGAAAGAAAGGAAGGAGAAAGAAAGAAAGGAGAAAGAAAGGAAGGAGAGATAAAGGAATTAAAGAGAAAGAAAGGAGAAAGAAAGGAAGGAGAAAGAAAGGAAGGAGAAAGAAAGAAGAAAGAAAGAAAGAAAGGAAAAAATGAAAGGGGGAAAGAAAGAAAGGAGAAAGAGAAAGCAAGAAATAAATAAGTAAATAAATAAAGAGGAGAAGAATGAAAGAGAAAGAAAAGAGAAACTAAGCAAGAAATAGAGAAATGAAGAGAGAAAGAAACAAACAAAGAGAAGAAAAATGCAAAATGAAGGAAGAAAGGTAAGGAAGTAAAGAAAGAAAGCAAAAGAAAGAGAAAGAAAGACAACCACTTCTTCTACTGCTAAAACTGTTACTATGGTCGGTTCCACGAAAACTGGCGTAGATTTTCCTTCAGGGTGGACTCGTGGGCTTGGCGTCATTGCTTGAGTGACAGTCTCCTCGGCGCTCATTGCCTGCTGTTTACTAGATCCAAGCTGCGGCAATTTCGTTTCCCCTGACATAGCCTCCTATCTCTCGCTCTCTGTTACCTCTTATAATCAACACTTCTGGTATATTAATGTAGTTATTCTTATAATCGCACTTCCTTATGGCTATTTATTAGTTGATCACCCACAAATATTAGAAACATATTTCAGGAATAATGACAAGATGAACGATGAAAGGAATGAGAAGGTTCTTGCCTCAGGCCAATGTTTACGTTATGACTCCGTAGCATCACTACACATTATGCTAGTGCTAAGCCAGGCCTAAAATTATACCAAGAATTCTTACAATAAATGAGTTAATTAGACTGTAGCCTAGCACTTTGTAGCAGTAAAAAGTAGTAAAGAAAGTCTAGCATCAACAATCGCTTCATTCGCTGTTGTGACTTTGTTATGAATGTTGTTTCACATTAATTTATAATAGTTCACGACACATACTTACCAATAAAGATATAATTGCATTAGTAGCTATCAGTGCAATCTGTTACCTTACAGCTCACAAAGGGTTTAGGTAGGAATACAATGTCAATTTTATGCGCATCAGAACAAGCTAAGAATTGGCCAATGAGCGCACAGTACCATCACCCATGCAATGATGCCAAGTCTGTGAGTCCACCCCTGAAGGAAAATCTAAGCCAGTTCTCGTGGAACCGACTATACCACTAATATTACTACTACAGACATGGCGAATTTCACTGGTAACTAGATAGCGCTGCATTATTGATCCCTGTTTTTTGGTCATAACTCAGAAAATGCTGCACATAGAGGGCTAAATTTTGGATACTATATAGTTCATATGTATGTCTACCTACTGTCAAAACCTGAGGAAGATTGAACCAGTACTTTTTGAGATATGAGAGTCCAAAATTTTTGCGCCGAGTTCGTTACTATTCACTAAGTCAAGGTTTGGGCTTAAGATAACACAGCATGGCAGAGCACAGGCTTGGTGGTGTCTCCCAACTTTTATCAAAATACTTGCATATTAAAAAATTTTCTCTTACTTTTTCCCCTTATTCCACCTTTACCTCATGTAGAGGGTGAGGGGGGACCGGGGATGCAGGAGAGCAAGGAGGAGGCCAACTCAGGTATGGAGGCACCTCTTTCTTAGTTTACTTATGGTACTTACTTTGCTGTAAAAAAATATATGTATGTCTACCTACTGTCAAAAATTTGAGGAAGATTGAACCAGTAGTGTGGAGAGGGGTGAATTGTTCCCCCCGGGCGGCCGGGGTGAACTGATCCACACCAAAGATAACCAATTAAATGAAGCTCAATGGGAAAAGTTAATACATGGTTTGGAAGTGCAATTCAATAACTACACAACCACAGTAAAATTTTTGTTCTACTGCAAAAACTTTTTTTCTATGGTCTCAAAAAATAAAAGTGCATTTTGGAATATGGAAAAATTTTGTTTCCGAAAACAGCTCTTTTTTTACTAATTTCTCTTAAAATATATAACTTAAATAATAACACAGCTGCATGAAAATAGCATGGTATATAGAAAAATTCTTGATCTTGAGTGAAACCATCCAGAAATAAAAATGTTTGCTCATTGTCGGGTGTGAGCTGCAATTAAAAAATGGCTCAATTCACCCCGCCGTATTTTGCTACTCCGGGGTAAATTGAGCCACACTATTTTTGTTATTTTCTGTCATTTTTTGTTGTATACACATATTGGTTTGCTGACAAGCACTCCACAACAGAGTCCTACTTCATCTGATGAGGAGGCATTAATGATTTGCCAACCTTCAGCGAATCAGACATGGAATCAGATGAATCAGAACCAAGTGAGGAAGCACGGGGTATTGTTACATTCAGTGCCGAAAAATATCAGACCAAGCAGAAAAGAAAGAAAGCAGAAGTAGAGAAATATTACTGTGTTGATTATGGCAAAGTGTATATTGGGTGCATGTTGGACATTGGAAAAGGAAGTGTCAAAATGACTTTCTTAGAAAGAAAACCAGGTAACAGGTATGACTGGCCAAAGAGAGTAGACACTGATGAAAAAGTGGACATGAAGTATATCTTTGCTGGCTCAATAAACATGATAGGCACAACACCTTTCCATGTTGAAGGTGTTGATGAGGCTGACAAACAATTCAAAAAGTTCAATAGTACAGCTAGGGATAACTAGCTGACCTTGCTTCTATGGTAGCCTTTATATATCAGTGTACATATTTTGCTACTGTAAAAGCTAAATCGAAGTTAGTTATGTACTAAGATAAGTAAAACACTAAAATACACCCAATAAATACATTGAAGAAGCTCAAATGAAAAAGTTGCAGTGGATCAGTTCACCCCAGAACGGTGGCTACATTCACCTCGGACTATAAAAAAAAGGTAAGCCACCTTTTAGGATTAATAGCTACTATAGTTTTGATCAGAATTTTTTTTTATTTACAGGATATGCAGCATCAGATAAAGTATCTACCCACCAAATTTGGTTGGATTTTACAAATTAATTTGGGAAATATGATGAAAGACTGAAAAACTGGCTCATATTCACCCCTATTGACACTAATTTTTGAGATATGGGAGTCCAAAGTTTTTGCGCCGAGTTCGACTGTATTCAATTTTAGGTTTCCTTCACACTGTGCCAACTCAGCATCTGGCGATTGTTTCTAGACCTCTCGTTGCAAGTCCCAGAGAAACACAGGTAATTTACAGTAATTGAAAGAATAGCTCAAGCTGTGTGGGCCCTGTGACCCTATTGCTGGTGACACCTGCTAAGAATAAAAAATAAAAAATAAAAAAAACATCCACACTAACTCACGTTCATACACACACGCGCACCCAGGGGGGGCTGGAGTGACTTGGGTCGAACGTGGGGCAGGCCGGAGCGACCAGAGCCCGGATTCATCAATCTTACCAGCCATGCCTCCGGTATCTCTCACATTTCGTGAAGCGCTACCAGAGCTGCGGCATCTTTCAAACACGGGATTCATCAACGGTATGGTAACGCTCTGGTAACTCGCACCCTAGCAACGATTGGTTGGGCTGGATAGCCAATCATGTGCGACCTTTGATGCTGTATTTCCACTTTCACGTGTCGTTTGTTTACTAATACACAGACTTCAAAATGGAGACGTGTATTGTACAGGCGTAAATACTACCTTAAAACAAATAATTAGCGTGGTGATCCCTCAATTACATGCGTTTTTTATGAATGAACGCACGTTACTTGTATATTTATTCTTGAAATAAAAATATACTCGCTTATGTAGTCTATATTCTGAACATTTTTGTGTTACCTTCATAGTTTTCCGTCGCTAACGTCAACAGCATGCCTCGCTGTCACAAGATTGGGTATTATTCTAATGTTTGCCCATACTCACACCTGGCAACCAAAATTGGCTAGGGGGCCATTGTCGTCATGCCTCACTGGTACATCCAAGCAATGGGTGTGGGTGTGGGAAGCTGTGGCTGCTGAGGTGAATGGCGTGAGTGGCTTCGTGAGTAGTGTGGAGGAGGTCAGAGCAAAATTCTACGACGTTAAACTCCACAGCAAGAATATTGGAGACTTGAGACGGGAGGTGACTGTCACAGATGAGAACATTATTCCCTCTGCAGTGTTTTAACAAGCAGGGAAAAGTCATATGGGTGGACAATTCCACAGACTTACATACTAAAGAGTGCGGCCTGCAAGTGAAGTCGGCCTGAGGCCGTGCACGGGTCTGCCCAGTTCATCCCAAACTGACGACTTCACACACCTCACTCCCACCCCGTTTCCTGACCCCAACATTCATTTTTGAGAAAAATGGAGTCCACCATTATCTTCCTGGGAAAATTCTGCATCACACTAGCATAAAATTGTAACAATAATGTGTAAATACACATACAATAATCAGAGTTAAATGAACAGGGAGTACACATTTTCTTGCACTTATTTCTCTTCAACTCTTTCGTACTCAGCTGGTTTTCATCACATCGCTTTTATAGACCAGGTCCTAAATCTGCATGGTTTTCTGGTTCTGATGGTGTAGGGCACGTCACGAGGTAAAAATATACATAGGCTCAAAATTGCCTCTGAACATGAGCTGCGGCAGTGTCTACCCACTTACCACGCCTGCGGTAACTCAGTTACGGGTGCTCGGAGCCGCGGTAACTTTTGGCCTTACCACGGGTCTGGTAAGTGGTTGATGAATGCAGATTTACTGGGTGGGCGGAGATACCATGATACTTACCAGACAGAGGTCCGGTAAATGGTATGATGAATCTCGCCCCAGGGCCGGAAACACTGGGAGCCGGAGTGACCAGGGCCGGAAGAACTAGGGGCCGGAGTGACTTGTTACCCACACATCCATAAATACCAAACATATCACACTAACACTGATGCATACAAGCACTCATGCTTTCCATGCACCATACGTGACTGGAACAGCCTCCCTCAACAGATTTTAGACTGCGGTACAATAGACTCATTTAGAAAACAAATACACACTCGCTTGTCATCACAACACACCAGCACTAACAATTATACCTGATTCACTTCCCTCCCCTGAAAACTCGGCTCCCCCGTCCCCCAACAGCCAACAAAAATATGCGTGTTATGCACCTGTAAGGATGCCCTGCGCATCATGTATCCAGATCCAGACCCAGCGGGGTGGAGTGTGCTACGGGGAACTGTAGTATTCCTGATATATGTACCCTCCTAAAAGAAGTTTTTTTACTGGTTTACGCAGAAAAAACTATCTCCACAAAAAAGTAGTCATATATCGCCCATGAAAACAATCTGTGTCTTGAAAATAATACACCTACTCCTGCTACATTTTTACCATTTGTTTTGCTGGTGGCGGCGGCGGCAGAAGCGGCCATTGGCCAATGATCCAACGCATGCAGGTCCACCATGCGTGGTTATTATTTATTTTAGAATATGCACCTTTACCTAATACTGTACCCAGCCCTCAGCACGGCAGCCGTTGGGTTCTAAAAAAAAAAATTATAATAACCATGCGTGGTGGACCTGGTCTCACATGCGTAGGCTAATCGCTAACCTAGCATACCATCGCTAACCAAGCATACCATCGCTAACCAAGCGTACCATCGCTAACCGGATCATTGGCAACACTGCTCACCTCCCAATGGCCGCCGCTGCCACCAAAGTAATCAAATAGGTCAAGGGATACAACAAAGGTGATATAAGTAAAGTACTGAGAATTAGCCAGCAGGATAGAACATGCAGTAGGTAATGAATTTAAATTAGAAAAGTATAGATTTAGGAGATGTAGGCAAGCATTGGTTTAGTAATAGGGTGGTGGGGGAATGGAATAGACTCAGCAATCACATAGTTAGTGCAGGGATGATAGCTTGTTTTAAGAGTAGACTGGATAGCTACATGGACGAGGATGGCAGGTGGCAGTGAGGTGTGGGTGCAGTAAGGAGACAGGGTACTGGAGCGCACATAAGAACATAAGAACATAGGGAAACTGCAAGAGGCCGGGTGGCCTACACAGGGCACCTCCAGAATCCCCCCCACTACTCACGATGGGCGAGGTGTAGTTTCAGGGGTTACAGGTAGAGGCTTGATCCTCGTTATACCAGCAGTACAATGCACGCACCAGTACCCTGCCACCTTACTGCACCCACACCTCACTGCCACCTGTCGTCCTCGTCCATGTAGCTATCCAGTCTACTCTTAAAACAAGCTATCGTCCCAGCACTAACTATGTGATTGCTGAGTCTATTCCATTCCCCCACCACCCTATTACTAAACCAATGCTTGCCTATATCTCTCCTAAATCTATACTTTTCTAATTTAAATCCATTACTGCGAGTTCTATCCTGCTGGCTAATTCTCAGTACTTTACTTATATCGCCTTTGTTGTAACCCTTGACCCATTTGAATACTTCTATCAGATCTCCCCGCACTCTTCGTCATTCTAGTGAATGTAAGTTTAGATGTTTCAGCCTATTTTGATATGAGAGGTTCCTCAGCCCCTGAATCATCTTGGTCATCCTCCTCTGAACTGATTCTAGCAAGTTGATGTCCATTCTGTAGTGTGGGCACCAAAACTGGACAGCATAATCTAAGTGTGGCCTAACTAATGCTAAATAGAGTCTGAGGATGACCTCTGCACTCCTGTTGGTTACCGTCCTGTTAATAAAGCCTAATGCCCTGTTAGCCCGATTCCTCGTAAACTCAAAAAAAACTAAAAAAAAAAAAAAAAGAAAACTAAGAGCTTAACAAAAGGAGAAAAGAAACTCCAGAGAAAAGTCCTGATAATCAAGGAGGGAGGAGGAAATGAGGAGGACTCTCAGGAGAATTTTACAATGAAGGAAAGAAGGAGGAAGAGTTTAAGATGGAAGAATGAAAGAAAAAGGTTCTTGGTCATATGGGGAGTGAAAAGGCTGAAGAGTAGGTGATGGGTGAAGGTCGGTCAGGGAGGGAGGGGGATGGGGGGGAGGGGCTGGAGCAAGAGCTCGGTGGGGAGCAGGTGGAAATAGGATGAGAAGATAGCAAGTTCAAGAACATAAGAGATAGAAATGAAAGAAAGAAAGAGGATCAGTACTGAAGATGAGAGGTTTGAGAGGAGAGAGATGTGTGGTAGCCTGAGCTGAGAAGAGCCGTGAGTGCTACCCCCACCCAGGAGAGTATGCAGTCCCATACTGGAGAGGGTAACCCCCTGTATATGGACAGCAGAGAAGAGAAGGAGAAGAACTATGAAGAAAGACAGAACGCCCAGAGAGATGAAGCTGATTTAGTAAGGAGGAGGATGAGGATATATTTGAGATTTTGAGTTGACTGAAGAGTTGAGAGCTGTAGAGGAAGAAAGTGTTGAGAGATGTGGATGTTGGAAAAGATGATAGTTGTATATGGAGAAACTGTGTTTTTGGGATAAATGAGAAACTGTGTTTTGAGGCGTTGAAGGAGGAAGCCAGGTTAGTCTTCTTTACACCCTAAAGTTCTCAGTTGAGGTCTGAGTGCATTAATCAGCCTTTGTGCCTTAAGTCGGAAGAAGGTGGCTGGGATTAAAGTCAAAGTTGAGTAATGTTTGGGATAGACATCGAGTGGATAGGTGGAAGGAAAGTTCGGGTGAGGAAGAAGATCATCAATGAACTTGAGAAAAAAGGAATAACTGTGGGACAAGAAAGAAAGGGAGAGGGTTAGACCGTTGAGACAGACAGAGTCAAAGTGGAAGCTAAGAAGACAGAGAGAACGAAGAAAGAAAGGAAGAGAAGGACAGGAGAGGGGAGAGAAGAGTAGAAGGCGCAAAGAAGAAAAGATTTTTAGAAAGATTTGAGATAGGAACAATCAAAGCAAATAGTTCAAGTTAAGATTTAAAAAGAACGCAACCAAGAGTACCAGAGTCAGTTAAGAAATCTAGGAGATCACCAGTTAGGCGATCTTCACATACTGGCTCCTTGATGTAGATAGAAGGAGAAGGGTTTTTGAATCTCCCGAGGAAAGTTTGATTCAAAGCTTTAGATAAAAGATTCAAAAAAGCAAAAAAGGTATTGAGGTGGAGTAGTTTGAGTACCTTCTTAGTAGGTACTTAGGTACAGGAAGGCATACTTCCAGCAAGAAGGGAAAGGTAGATGTTGACAGGCAAGCAGAAAGAGTTTTACCAGGCAGGCACGAGGCACAGTTGCATGATTGTTTTAACACAGAGGGAGCTCCATCCAAGCCCATCAGCTCTGAGGATGAGGATTGAGGCCAGAGGGCATAAAAAAACATCATTTTGAAGAATCTTTGTAACAGGCATAAAGGAGTCAGAGGGGGGATGAGTAGGAGGAATATGCCCAGAATCGTCCAGAGTGGAGTTTTTAGAAAAAGTTTGAGAGAAGAGTTCAGCCTTAGAGATAGATGAGACTAATACATTGCTTCCTTAGTTTTAGGTCAGAGTTCACTAACACTCCCAAATCCCTTTCACACTCAGACCTGCCTATCGCTGTGGAGTCTAAACTATACCCGTGTAATGGGCTGCGTGTTCCTACACTAAGTATGCTACACTTGGTGATGTTAAAATTCATGGTAAAATTCTAGTGTTTGCCCATACTCTCCCCTCCCCCCCATACAAGCCTGGGGACCTGGTGGGAATGCGGGGTTTCGGGTGGGGGACATGAAATCCGTCGCATTCGCGTATTTTTTTAGTGTGGGGGGGGGGGATAAAAACTCCCTAGATCTAGGGAAATTCCCTAAATTTAGGTAATTTTTCCTCCCACCACCCCTAAAATAAGTGTTTGCGACGAATTTAGTGTTTCCCATACGGAAACCACGCACTCAGTGGATCCCCAAGCTTGTTTTGGGAGAGAAGCGTAGTGAACCCACCAAACGATGCTCACCTCACCATCTGGCGTGACACTGGCGGCCATCTGTGCTCACATAAACTGCCTACACCACACTCATGCCTTCTCTAGTAGGTTGTCACCTCATCGCAAGGTTTCTGTCCTCCAAGTAGAGTCCGTGGCACCAAACACAGTGTATCTTCATTGTTTATCACTGACACAAGTAAAACCGCCGGCTAGCCGGGATCTGTCCAACGCCACGCCTTAAACAGTACTGCGGCTTGTGCAGGAAGTGCAGGCTCTCGAACCTCCTGCCTGAGCTGTTCGGACATGTGAATCCTTACTGACCGGATTTTGAATCTGCTTCACGGGCTCGTATTCCCAGTATACAAGGTGATTGTGGATACTGACTCCGCACCTCCAGAATACGATAATATGCCTCCATATATCATAGTTAAAAAAAACAAAGTACTTAAAAGTAAAGAAGCCAAATTAATACCCTTCCCCCAACGATCTTGCGGGACCTGCGTGAACTCGGGGTACTTGGGTGGGGGAGCATATTTAAACTACTCCAACCGAACTTTACGACCTGCTAATGAGGGGGCTTCACCCTCCTCGACCCCCCTGCTGACCAAGGGGAGTCTGCGCCCCCCCCTCTTAAAGGTGCGTGTTCAAAAAAAAAATAACCACGCATGGTGGACCTGGTCTCACATGTGTGGGCTAATGGCTAACTAAGCGTACCATCGCTAAACTAGCGTACTGTTGGTAATAGTATTAGGTAAAGGTGTGTGTTCTAAAAAAAAAAAATTAAAAAAATAACCATGCGTGGTGGACCTGGTCTCACATGCGTGGGCTAATGGCTAACTAAGCGTACCATCGCTAACCTAGCGTACCATTGGTAATAGTATTAGGTAAAGGTGCGTGTTAAAAAAAATAAATAAATAACCACGCGCGGTGGACCTGGTCTCACATGCGTGGGCTAATGGCTAACTAAGCGTACCATTGGAAATAGTATTAGGTAAAGGTGCGTGTTCTAAAAAAAAATTTTTAAAAATAACCATGCGTGGTACCCTGGTCTCATGCGTGGGCTAATCGCAAACTAAACGTACCATCGCTAACCTAGCGTACCATTGCTAACCGGATCGTTGGCAACGCTGTTCATATTGCAATGGAGTCGCCATGTAAACACATCGTCCGTATGTACAATATGCCTTTAAGTACAATATGGAGGCGTAATATCGTATTTTCGAGGTGCGGAGTGATTTTCAATAATTACCTTGCGTGGTTTCCGTACGTTGTAAAAAAAACCCGGAATGTATGAAATTTCCCTACATCTAAGTAATTGTAAGGAATTTCCCTACATCTAGGGTATTTTTCAACCCCTCATAACTCAAAAACTATGCATTTGCGACGCATTTCATGTTTACCACCGCATTCCCTGAAGTCTCAATGGCCCTTTAGCCAATTTTGGTTGCGAGGGGTGAGTATGGGCAAACACTAGAATAATACCAAATTCATCTGCCATTTCTCTGACCAAGCTGACAGTTTGTTGAGATCCTCCTGCAGTGCTCTAGCATCCTCCCCTGTCCTAATAGTGCGTCCTATTTTGGTGTCATCTGCAAATTTACCTATGTCAATAGTTATCACATTGTCTGTCATTGATGTAGATAATGAATAAAAGTGGGCCTAAAACTGAACCTTGAGGAACCCCACTGGTAACATTACCCCATTCGGATTTTTTACCGTTAATGGTAACCCTCTGTTTCCCGTCGCTAATCCACACGTACGCCTGTACCAAAGGTAAACGAGGATCAAGCCTCTACCTGTAACCCCTGAAACAACACCTCACCCATCGTGAGTAGTGAGAGGGATTCTGGAGCTGCCCGTGTAGTCCACTCGGCCTCTTGTAGTTTCCCTGTTCTTATGTCATGCCCTGGGTACATATTTTTTTCAAAACACACGAGAAATTAATCAAGATAAGGGCATTCGCCGGCTGCCTGGGATTGAACCCGCGACCAGTGTGACGGGAGAGCCACTCCTTACCGAGTCGGCCAAGGAGGTACCCCCCTGGCTAACTGGGTTATGGGAGGCTCGTTCATCAGGCATAGTCGCCGCAGCACACTTATGTTCTTAAAACAAATGTATGTATATGCCATTTCACTCGACCCTCCCACCCTTTGAACACATGTTCTCGACCATCTCCGATGTTCAATAGATTAATCTGAATACACTGAGGTATATACAATATAGAATATATGTCCCTCGTGCTTCACAGACCGAGCCTACTACTCCTACATATTAACCCCTCAAAGTTCAGAATCTCCCGCCGGGTTTAAGGAAGGTCCCCCAGCCATTTAGGTATTATTGTAGGAGTACACCAGTCTAGAGATGGCTTTTCTTACCCTGACCATTAGAAAGAGCTCCGCATTCTGAGTAAATTCATCCCCATAAACACCCCTCGGAAATCATTTATAACGGAGGGAGGGAGGGAGGGCGGTCAAGGCCAGGACGTGACACACGACCGCTCTGATGGTTGATGGGTTACTGCCCGCCGACCCACCGCCGCCTCCCAGCCCCAAGTGCTACAAATTTACCGTTAGTTTTAGGTTAGGTTAGGTTAGGTTAGGTTAGGTTATGTTAGGTTAGGTTAGGTTAGGTTAGGTTATGTTAGGTTAGGTTAGGTTAGGTTAGGTTAGGTTAGGTTAGGTTAGGTTAGGTTAGTTTAGGTTAGGTTAGGTTAGGTTAGGTTAGGGTTATGTTTAGTTTAAATGCACCTGTGTGGACGAAACTAGTTTTTTCTGGTAGATTTCGGTCTGTTTTGAATGAATGTGCTCTAAAAATTTTTATCGCAAATCATTAGTCTCTTGGTTGGAAGGGGGGGGGGTAAAAAAAAAACACGTGATTTGCGATAGAAATGACACGCATATTCATTCAAAACAGGCCGAAAACTACCGAAAAAAACTAGTTTCGCTCGGAAATGCGAGACTGGTGAAGTGCTACAAATTTACCGCCATTTAAACTCACCTTTTCCGGGTCCTTTAAGTTCGCTGACCTTCACTTCACTTCATGGCGGGCACCAACACGGCGAGGAAGGTCACCAGAGGGAGGATAAGGTCACCAGGGGTAGGAAAAGGCCTTCTTCTTCTTGGGTGGTTTTATGGGTTGTTGTGCTTGAGTCTCGCCCCCCGCACACTGGTCTTGGTCTGGGCCATGGTGCGCGGCGGTACCCCTTGACGCCTTCACAGCGGCACCACCACCTACTTGGGTCTTCTGGTTCATCTTTTTGGTTCTTTTTCTTCTTCTTCTTGGTTCTTTTTGGGGTAAAGATTCGTATTAAGTCCGTGCCAGTATCTTATAATCTACTTTATGAAACATCAGTATCTCTTCATATATCTTTTCTACAAACCTTCAAAAGTCATGGAAACGCTTTGAAAATCCAATTCAAGGAGTTTTTTTTTACTGTTGAAAATAGGGGATAATGTTTACGAAAGTGCGTCGCCTCCTCTGGTGCCGGCCGCGGCGACGCTGCAGCCGCCGCAGCCGCAAAATAGCTCGCAGAGGGCTTAGGGTCGGGGAGCATATTTAAACTACTCCAACCGAACTTTACGACCTACTAACGGGGGAACTGCGCCCCCCTCGAGCCCCCCTTCTAATCAGGGGGGGCTACGCCCCCCCCTGGACCCCCCCCTCACGTATATGTGACTTATTTCAGCGAGGAGGTATTTCTCGCAACACCCGCCGCGGCCAGCACCAGCCTAGAGGAGGCGACGCGCTTTCATAAACATTATCCCATATTTTCAAGAGTAAAAAAAAAGGCCTTGAATTGGATTTTCAAAGCGTTTCCATGACTGTTGAAGGTTTGTAGAAAAGATATATGAAGAGATACTGATGTTTCATAAGGTAGGTAATGATCAGATACTGGTACGGACCTAAAACGAATCTTAACCCTTTTTGGTTCTTTCTGGGTATTTATAGTTCCTCTTTTGGGGGCTGTTCGTTTTTGTATCGCTTCTTAGGTCTTCTTCGGTTCTTTTTGGTTCCTGGTTCTTTTTTTTCTTCTCCTTGGTTCTTCTTTTGAGCTGATCCCCTTTGTACATCTTTTCTTCCATTTCCTTCTCTCTTAATTTTTACTCTCTCTCTCTCTCTCTCTCTCTCTCTCTCTCTCTTGCTGGGTTCACACATTCACGATTTGTGGTCCACGATGGCCTCCCGGACAGCAGGTGGTAAAACCGTGGCCTCTGGCCACGATCTGACTGCCGGATTACGCATGTGGCGGCTGTACAACGGTGTACAAGGGTAGTACTCCGGAGCGAGAACCAAGGATTATACTATAAGGATAGCTCACTGAAACGTCATCGATGACGTCATGACTGCGGTACTGCGTCATCTGGTTAACACTCACCATGCCCTCACGGTATAAAATGTACAAAATGTACTAGAAAACCCTTATTTATTCTTATTCATGGTCAGATTTTGCGCTTTTTTGATTGTTAAGGATAAGTAATTAAATTAGGCAGCTGTTGTGTTAGCTCATAGTTGTAGCATCTTGGTATTTCTGCCGATGTATAAAAAGGGGCGTTGCCTGTCCCCCTATTTAGGAGGTAAATCTTGAAATGAATGAAAATGGAACTGGCACCAGTGCGCGTGCGTGCGTGCGTGTGTGTGTGTGTGTGTGTGTGTGTGTAAAAGAACGATTTACTACAAGTTTATTGTGCAGGATGGATATGGGTTGAATTTGCGGTTGCGGGGCGGTTGCGGATATACTTTTTGTGAGCGTGGAGTGTGTGCAGGTGGCAGATATGCTTTCAGATTACGGGGCAGGGCTGGCAGGATCTTTGAGGGGATGAAGATTAAGGAGCGGGGATTATGACCTGATGCTTCGGTGTTAATTGAGGGGCAAAGCTACTTAGGTCATTAGTGGCAGCAAACTGATAAAGGCTGTCATTAGCCAGATGTGTGTGTGTGTGTGTGTGTGTCCTTCTCCGATGTGTCTGGTTACAGTGGTTAGCGGTACCTTCCTCCTGCAGGGGGGACTGGGGCTGCTCCGTAGCCATCTCGGCTGCTGCAGGGGCTAAATAACTCGAGCTCGTCGACCCGCAACACGTGCAGGGAGGCGTCAGAGCGCTGGGTCATGGTGATGTGCGCGCTGGGAGGTCACTGGCCCAGCCCGGCAGAGTCCCGACAGCTTTATGAAGTCGGTAGGCGTCCGCAGCACACGTGATCAGACCGTGGCTGAGCGGCGGAAAACCAAGGTTTCCCACCGGAATGTCACGGTTATTTCCGATGGCTTACCGACGTTCCCGACGAACTCCAGCACAGGTGCTAGCCCGGATCCTTGCCGATGCCATCTCGGATAGTCACGGCATTTGACAGTTGTCGGGGTGAGCCACGATCATTTTGCTCGCACCAAAATGATCGTGAGACACTGCCGACGTCCGAGGTTTTCCACGGCGGGGTTATGATGCCGCGCCGGAAATCCAAGGTATGTCAAGGTTAGTCACGGATACAATGCCGATTCACCATTTTTGCGTGTCGGGAGGGCACCGTCACCACAAACCGTGAATGTGTCAAACCAGCATCTTTCAGACTTTTAATTGCTTTTCTGTTTTCTTTTCCTTATTTTTTTCACTAAATTTGCTTTCTTTGGTCTTTTCTTTTTTCTTTTTTTATTTTTTGCATTTTCCTTTTTTGTGCTTTTTTTTAAAGATTAGCCACGTCTTTTTTTTTGTCCTTTCGATAGCCAAGCCATCGCTGTTCCATCTCTATTTCTTTCATACTTCCTCTTTCTTCGTCCAATATTTCCTTCTTCCTTTATCTCTCTTAATTTCCTTCTTTAATTCTTTCTTCTTTCTTCCATTTACGTATTCTTTCTTTCTTTTTTTCTTTCACCTTTTTCTTCTTCTCTTCTTCCTCCTCCTCTTCGTTACTTACCTCTCATCTTAATTCTTTTCTCTTCATCTTTAATTATTTTCTTCTTTATTTTTTCTTCCTCCTCTTTTTCCACTTCCTTTTCCTTTCTTCTAATCTCCTCCTCCTCCTCTTCGTTTTTTGTTTCTCTTCTCTTCACCTTTATTTTCTTCTTCCTTCCATTTTCGTATCTTTTTCTTCCTTCTCCTTTTCCTTTCTTCTTCTCTCCTTCCTCCCTCTCTTCGTTACTTATTTATCTTCTTTTCTCTTCATCACTAATTATTTTCTTCTTTCTTCCATTTCCGTATTTTTTTTCTTCCTCCTTTTCCTTTTTCTTCTCTTCTTCTCTTCTCTTCAGCTTTAATTATTTTCTTCTTTCTTCCATTTTCTTCTTTATTTTTCTTCCTTCTTCTTCCACTTCCTTTTTTCTTTCTTCTCTCCTCCTCTTTGTTATTAATTTGTTTCTCTTCTCTTCATTTTTATTTTATTTTTTCTTCCATTTTCGTATTTTTCTTCTTTATTTTTTCTTCCTTCTCCTTTTCCTTTCTTCTTCTCTCCTCTTCCTCGTTATATTTGTTTCTCTTCTCTTCATCTTTATTTTCTTCTTTCTTCCATTTTCGTATCTTTTTCTTCTTTATTTTTTTCTTCCTTCTCCTTTTCCTTTCTTCTCTCTTTCTCTTCGTTATTCACGTCCCTGGAAGAACAAGGAACAATTTAAGGTGCAAGGGAAAAGTGACCTTGTGTGTGGTGTACCCAGGGTTGCTTTTGCCCTGCACCTGGCACCTTGTTCTTCCTGGGATGTGTAGCCTGACTTTCCCAGTGCAGACTAGAGCAAAATGACTGTCAAGGGAAAAGTGACCTTGTGTGTGGTGTACCGAGGGTTGCTTTTGCCCTGCACCTGGTTCCTTGTTCTTCCTGGGATGTGTAACCTGACTTTCCCAGTACACACTAGAGAAGAATGGCTCAGTCCCTTACACACCTTCTCCAATGGATGCCTCAAATATGGCGTGTGTAAATAACACCTGCGGAAAATACAACTCTCAGCTCTTGTTAGCGGAAAAAAAATAAAAATAAATAAAAAAATCTGCTTGGAAAAAAATCTTAGTTAGAAAAACAAATAAATAAAAAATCTGCTCTGTATAAAAATCTTTGTAAAAAAAATATCTTGTCAGTGAAAAAAAAATCTACTCTTATTAGTAAAAAAATAGAAAATAAATCTCTTGTTAGTAAAATACAGAAAAAAAATGCTCAGTAAAAAAAACTCTGCTCTTATCAGTAAAAAATAAAAATAAATCTCATTGGTGAAAAAAAAACCTGCTCAGTAAAAAAACAAAACAAAAAAATGCTTAGCAAAAATAAAATAAAAATCAATGAAAAAATAAAAATCAATCAACAAATACAAGCAACATGATATGGGGGATACTTGACAGTCAGGGTATATCAAAAGTCTTTATCTAAATAAATATCAGAACACGTCCATGCTCTTTGGTGCCAGTGTGTGCCCGGCGAGCCTTAGGCCTACCCAAGCCCCTGCCCTCACAACCCTGTCCTGTTCTGCCCGGCGGGGGGGGAGAGAGAGAGAGAGAGAGAGAGAGAGAGAGAGAGAGAGAGAGTTGAAGCACGCGCACACACACACACACACACATATACACACACACACACACACACACACACATGCTCAGGCCCTGTATACTACTAAATGGTAAACACACACACACACACACACACACACACACACACACACACACACACACACACACATGCACACTTCCACCCCGACAGCTCTCCGCAATACCTCTCCCTCCTCCTCCTCCTCCTCCTGACAGCTTTCCCCAGTTCCTCAGATCCCCTTCCTTCCTCCTCCTCCTCCTCCTGACAGCTCTCCCAAATGCCTCACATCCCCCATTCCTCTTCCTAGAAAGAACAAATGTGTGACGGAGAATTAAGAGGGAAGAAAAGGAGGTGAGGGAGGAGGAAGGGAAGGGACGGAAAGTGATGAAATTGAGAGTAATGGAGAAGCACCTCGATGTTATACCCTGAAAGAACTACTAACATTTGTCTGAGGAGGAGGAGGAGGAGGAAGGGAGTGCCAGGCTGTGAGTCAAGGATCAAACAGCTTCTTCCTCCTCCTCCTGCCTACTGCTACTACTACTACTACTACTACTGCTGCCACTGTTACTGCTGCCACACCCACTGCCGCCCTCGTCCACAGTGCCACCACCACCACCACCTCCATCAGGCACACACCATACCTGCAAAAGAAGCAAAGTCACCATCAATAAGGGTCTATGTAAACTGATTTAGCTAGAACGTAAGGAGATTGTGAGAGGTTGGTTGTGGCCCTATGCAAGACAGCTCCTGTGTACCTAACCTAACCTAACCTCACTGACCATGAACTTATCTGACCTCTTCTTGAATGTGTATATTGTATTGGCACTCACTCACTCACCATATGACTGCCAGGCCTGTTCCACTCATACACCACTCTGTTAGTATTGGCACTCACTCACCATATGACTGCCAGGCCTGTTCCACTCTCCCACCACTCTGTTAGTATTGGCACTCACTCACTCACCATATGACTGCCAGGCCTGTTCCACTCATCCACCACTCTGCTAGTATTGGCACTCACCACATGACTGCCAGGCCTGTTCCACTCACCCACCACTCTGTTAGTATTGGCACTCACTCACTCACCATATGACTGTCAGGCCTGTTCCACTCATCCACCACTCTGTTAGTATTGGCAGTCTCTCACCACATGACTGCCAGGCCTGTTCCACTCATCCACCACTCTGTTAGTATTGGCACTCACTCACTCACCATATGACTGCCAGGCCTGTTCCACTCACCCACCACTTTGTTAGTAATGGCACTCACTCACCACATGACTGCCAGGCCTGTTCCACTCACCCACCACTCTAAGTAAACCAATTCTTGCCTGTGTCCTTGTTGAATCTGAACTTATCAAACTTAACTCACAACACAGAACAGAACTTGCTTATAACAGTGGAGGAGCTTCAGCATACCTACCCTTGGCTTTGGGGGAAGTTCCTGCACATCCTTTTCACTCTCTGGGGGGCTGGTGAGGGCCGGGGGAGCCTTGGGGGTGCCAGAGGGGGGCTGTGACTCCTGATCCTCCTTACCGCCCTTTCTGTTCCTGCCTATAGGGGAAGAAAAGTAGATTAGGAAAGAAAGAAGAAAAGGAATAAGGAGTTTCCGAGGTTTGCACAGTGGAAATAACTTACAGAAGAGAAGAAGAAGAATTAGAAGAAGAAGAAGAGGAAGAAGAAGATGTAATAGAGATTTAATAAGGGCATGACAGTGAAGGGAATGGATAGACTGACTGAATGGGAGAAGGAGAAAGTAAAGAAAGAGTGAATGAGGGAAAAAGAAGAAGAAGAAGAAGGTTACACTAGGTCAGGGTCAACTCACACTTCCACCTCTCACACCAACAACTACCAAAGGTCAAAGAGAAGGTCAATCAGGTTTTCACGAGTGCTTTTTCACAATCAAACACAGAGGAAGGGTCAAACTACCACCAGGGTCATTGAACTACCCCTGGAAACGCCTGAAACTCCTAGGAAAAGCATGTCAAATACGTGTTTGGGGTGAGGGACTGTCCGTGGTGATGTGACTGACCTGTGTGCTGGAGCGATGATCCGTTGAGGTCCTGGAGTTTGTGGATTTTCTTGATGTGCGTCTGAGGAGGAGGAGGAGGAAGATGAAACAGCGTGAATAAGGATGTAGAGAAGAGGAGAGGGAAGAGGAGGAGAAGGAGGAGGAAGATAAATAAAGGATGTAGAAAAAGAGAAGAGGAGGAGGAGGAAGAGGAAGAGAGAAGGGAAGATTAAGGAAACAGAGAGAGAGATAAAGAGAGAGAGGGAATCATATGTTTTGAAATATACAAAACACACACACACACACACACACACACACACACACACACACAACCCCCCTCCACTTCTCTTTTTCTGCTTCTTTTTTCTCCTCCTCTTCCTCTTTTTTTTGGCACCCTAGTTCACATATTTGATCCCCCCCCCCCCCCACACACACACACAACCCCCCTTCACTTCTCTTTTTCTGCTTCTTTTTTCTCCTCCTCTTCCTCTCTTTTTTGGCACCCTAGTTCACATATTTGACACACACACACACACACAACCCCCCCTTCACTTCTCTGTTTCGGCGTCTTTTTTCTCCTCCTCTTCCTCTCTTTTTTGGCACCCTAGTTCACATATTTGACACACACACACACACACACACACACACACACAACCCCCCTTCACTTCTCTTTTTCTGCTTCTTTTTTCTCCTCCTCTTCCTCTCTTTTTTGGCACCCTAGTTCACATATTTGACACACACACACACACACACACACCTGCAGGTTGTCCCGGCGTCGACAGGTGTAGCCGCACAGGTGACACATGAAGGGCTTGACGTTGTTGTGTTTGTACATGTGATCACGGAGGCGCTTGGAGTCCGCGTACTGCTGCCCACACTCGCCACACTGGAACGGCTTCTCCCCTGTGTGGCTCCGACGGTGGCGCCACAGACTGCTTAGGGTGGGCGCGCTATATGGGGGGAGGGGGGGGTAGAGGGATGGAGAGGGGGAAGGATTGGGGCTTAGATTTTTTTTATAGTAAGGGATGAAGGTTTTTAGATATTGTAAACTGGACGTAATCTAACTTAACCTAATCTCTCTAGTTGTGTGTATGTCTGTCTCTGTCTGTTCATCCCTCTCTCTCTCTCTCTCACACAGTAACAGAGGTATGTTTTAAGATATCATAAACTTCAACTAATCTAATATCTCTCTGGTTCTGTCTGTCTGTTCATCTCTCTCTCTCTCTCTCTCTCTCTCTCTCTCTCTCTCTCTCTCTCTCACACACACAGTAACAGAGGTATGTTTTAAGATATCATAAACTTCAACTAATCTAATCTCTCTCTGGTTCTGTCTGTCTGTTCATCTCTCTCTCTCTCTCTCTCTCTCTCTCTCTCATAAAACAGGATTCACTTAATGCACACACACACACACACACACACACACACACACACACACACACACACACACACAGACACACACACACACCTCATTTCACTCCTCTTTCCATTGCCCTCATCACAGTAAAAATAAAAATAAAAATAAATAAATAAAAACCTTCCCCCCCTTCCCCTTCACACTCACTGGAAGCCGCAGGTCTCGCACACGTAGGGGCGCTCGTTGGTGTGCGTGCGTGTGTGTTTGGTGAGGGCCGTGCGCTCCGTGGTGGCGTAGGGGCACCGGTCACACTTATACCGCTTGTTGAGGGTGTGCCGCCGGATCTGGGGGAGGGGGATGTGAGGGGAAGGAGGTGGGGTGAAGGTGGAGAGAGAGGGGTGGTGGGGAGGGAGGTGGAGAGAGACAGGGTGATGGGGGAATGAGGTGAGGGTGAAGGAGAGAGAGATGGGGTGATGGGGAGGGAGAGGTGGGGTGAAGGTGGAGAGAGAGGGGGTGATGGGGAGGAGAGGTGGGGTGAAGGTGGAGAGAGATGGGGTGATGGGGAAGGAGGTGGGGTGAAGGTGGAGAGAGATGGGGTGATGGGGGAAGGAGGTGGGGGTGAAGGTGGAGAGATGGGGTGATGGGGAAGGAGGTGGGGTGAAGGAGGAGAGACGGGGTGATGGGGAGGGAGGTAGGGGTGAAGGTGGAGAGAGAGGGGGTGATGGGGGAGGGAGGTGGGGGTAAAGGTGGAGAGAGAGGGGGTGATGGGGGAGGGAGGTGGGGGTGAAGGTGGAGAGAGAGGGGGTGATGGGGGAGGGAGGTGGGGGTGAAGGTGGAGAGAGAGGGGGTGATGGGGGAGGGAGAGGTGATAGGGGGAGGGGAGGTGATGGGGGAGTGGGGGGGTGAAGGGGGTAGGGTGAAGGGAGGGAGGAGGGGGGTGGAGGGGAGAGCAAGTGCTATTATTATTATTATCATTATTATTATTATTATTATTATTATTATTATTATTATTATTATTATTATTATTATTATTATTATGAAGAAGAAGAAGAAGAAGAAGAAGAAGAAGAAGAAGAAGAAGAAGAAAAACAAGAATTAGAAGAAGAAAAAGAAGAAGACGAAGAACAGAAAGAAGGTGAAGAAGAAAAAAAAGAAGAAAGGAAGAAGACAAATTAGAACAGGAAGAAAACACACACACACACACACACACACACACACACGTTCCAAGGCCCCTTAATACGCACAACTTGAGCTTCTAGTCTGCCAGGGTCGTGAAGGAAGGGGTGAGAGAGAGGGGTGAGGTGAGGGGAGAATGAGTAAGGGGTGAAGGGGTGAGGAAGGGGAGAATGAGTATGGGGGTGAAGGGGTGAGGAAGGGAGAGGAGAGGGGAGAATGAGTGAGGGGGTGAGGAAGGTAGAGGAGAGGGGAGAATGGGTAAGGGGGTGAAGGGGTGAGGAAGGGAGAGGAGAGGGGAGAATGGGTAAGGGGGTGAAGGGGTGAGGAAGGGAGAGGAGAGGGGAGAATGGGTAAGGGGGTGAGGGGGTGAGGAAGGGAGAGAAGAGGGGAGAATAGGTAAGGGGGTGAAGGGGTGAGGAAGGGAGAGGAGAGGGGAGAATGGGTAAGGGGGTGAAGGGGTGAGGAAGGGAGAGGAGAGGGGAGAATGGGTAAGGGGGTGAAGGGGTGAGAGAAGGGGTGATAATGGCGAGCAAAAAGGGTGAACAATTAGACATCCTCTCCTACTTCTCCTCCTCTTCCTTATCCTCTTTTCCTCCCTCCCTCTTAGTTACCTCCCCTCCTCCTCCTCCTCCTCCTCTTCCCTTCTTCCTTCTATCCTTCTCTCTTTCCTTCCTTTTCATCTCCTACTTCTCCTTCTCTTCCTTATCCTCTTTTCCTCCCTCCCTCTTAGTTACCTCCCCTCCTCCTCCTCCTCCTCCTCTTCCCTTCTTCCTTCTATCCTTCTCTCTTTCCTTCCTTTTCATCTCCTACTTATTCTCCTCTTCATCTCCTCATTTCCTCCCTCCCTCTTAGTTATCTCCCCTCCTCCTCCTCCTCTTCCCTTCTTCCTTCTATCCTTCTCTCTTTCCTTTCTTTTCATCTCCTACTTATTCTCCTCTTCTTCTCCTCATTTCCTCCCTCCCTCTTAGTTATCTCCCCTCCTCCTTCCCTCCAGCTGATATGACACACACACACACACACACACACACACACACACACATGTTCCGAGGCGCCTTACCATGTGCGACTTGAGCTTGTAGTCTGCCAGGGTGGTGAAGGCGCACTGGGGGCAGCTGAGGGCCTGGGTGAGGGGCTGGCCATCAGGGTCGCGCTGGTGCTTGGATGCCAGATGCTTGATGAGGTTGAATTTCTGGGTGTACATCACGGAACACCAACCACACTGGGGATAGACAGATAGATGGATAGATTGATAGATAGATAGATAGATGGATAGACACACACAACCACAGATAGAGAGAGAGATTGAAAGGATGAGAGAGAGAGGGACAGAGAGGAAGACAGAGAGAGAGAGACTGGGAATTATTATTATTATTATTATTTTTTGTGCGTGCATGTGAAAATTTCGCAACACACACACACAGAAAAAAACTCTAGTATAACACCCACAACCCATGCTCTCCCCCCCAAGCCCCACCTTATGCATGGCCTCCTCGCCACAGTGGTTCTTGAGGTGCGTTCGGACAGTGGCGCGGGTCTTGAAGCTCTTGGCACAGACGGCACAGACGCGGCACTCCTGGGTGACGTGCGAGGCCGCGTGCTGCACCAAGGCACTCTGGAGGGGGCTGCTGAAGGGGCAAAGCTGGCCTGGAGGGGGAGGAAAGGAGGCGGGTGTTATACTAGAGAAATATATACAATGGTTAATTCTTTTTCAATTTTTTTTTTAACTTGAATTTTGTGAAGAAGAAGAAGGAGGAGGAGGAGGAGGAGGAGAGAATAAGGAAGGAGAGGCTGGAGAGAAGGAAGGAAGGAAGGAAGGAAGAGAGGAAAAGGCTGAGAAGATGGAGGGAAAGAAAAAGGAAAGAAAGGAATAGAAAGGAGAGAAAGGAATGAGAGAAGAGAAAAAGGAGGGAAGGAAGGAAGGAAGGAAGGAAAAGATAAGGAGGGAGGAAGAAAGGAAGGAAGGAGGAACAAAAGAACAGAAAGGGAAAAAGAAAAAGAGAGAAAGAAAGGAAGAAAAAGTTATGAGAGAGAGAGAGAGAGAGAGAGAGAGAGAGAGAGAGAGAGAGAGAGAGAGAGAGAGAGAGAGATGAAGGAAGGAAGGAAAAAGAATAAAAAAGAAGACAAACAAGACAGAAAAAAAGAAAAGAAAAGAAAAATGAGAAAAAAGAAAAAAGGAAAAAAAACACACAACCCCCCCTCCCCCTGCCTCCCCCCCCACACTCACACTTGGCCAGGGTCCCGATCTCGTGTTCTTCCCAGAGGTGCAGGGTGACCTTGTCCAGCGTGCGGAAGCTCCTGGGGCACTGGGAGCAGCTGTGCGTCGTGACCTCTGACCTCGCAGTGACCCCTCCCTCGGGCGACCCTGGGCTGGGCGGCGGACTGGTGGCGGCGGCAGTGGTGGTAGTGATTGTGGTTGACTCGGGGGTATGTGGTGGTGATGGGGTGAGAGATATTGGGATTGGGGAGTTTGGTAATGCAGCGGAGGTGGTGGTGGTGGGGACATGGGAAGGAGGGGAGCTAGGCCATGATGAGACTGGGGAGGGGATGGGGAGTGGTGATTCAGGCTGACTGGGGTACGCGGGGAGTGGTGGGGAGGTGGGGTGATGTTCTAGAGGGTGTGAGGGATGCTGGGGCAGGACGTCAGGCTGGGGTGACTCCGGGGACATCTGCGAGAGGATATCTTCTGACATCGACGGGGAGGATACGGAAGACGAGGGGAGACTATGCGAAACTGTACCCTGATGTGGAATGGTCAGGGAGAGCTGCGACACTGGGAGCTGTGCGACGGGGGGGGAGGCTGCGACTGTGGTGGTGTGCGGTGTTACATGCGACGCCAACTGAAGTGGTGGTGACGCGCTGGAGGTGGAAGGAGGTGCAGGATGGTGGTGGATGAGGTGGTGCGGAAGGGAGAGCGAGAGAGACGACTGCGTGAAAACCGAACTCGTCGACTGAGGGAAGGACGCGGAAGGGTAATGTAAAGGTCCCTCCGGCTCTAAGGGCTGCACCGACACCGCCTGGAGGGGAACGGCTGACAACGGGTGCTGCAAATGCGTCAGTTCCGGATTCATGACAGCCGTAGAGAGCACCGACGGCTGGAGATACGGTGCGATGGATATATTCGACTGCGTTAGGAGCGGTGCGTTGGGGTTCGGTAACGGCGACTGCCCGAAAAGCGAAGTCGAGCTACCCACGGGCATGTTACTAGGGCATGTCGTCTGTCCGAGCAGCGACGCGCCCAAGGGAATAGGGGAGGTGATGAGTGGGACCGGGTTAGCTTGCGGCCCCTGACTGAAGAGCGACTGGGAAACTGGGGACTGGATATGGAAAGGGGTGTCGACTGGGAGCTGCGTGAGGGTGTCCGGGGGTGGGGGCTGTGGGGGCGGGGGCTGCAGGAGGGCTGTGGGGTCTGCTAGGTGTGGGAGAACGGAAGGTCGGGTGTCGGGGAGAACCACCATCCAGCCTTCCTTGTTTTCCCGGGTGTTGGTCTCCTCCTCGGGGCTGAAACGATAAGTCACAATCACTCACTGTCGCCACTATTACCAGCCTCACTACCCTCACTATCACTGTCTCGTAAATGCTTCTCTCTCTCTCTTCCTTAGGGTTGAGAGAGAGGGAAGGAGGGATAGGAGGAAACAGGGAAAGGAAGAGGAATGATAAACGGAGAGAAAAATAGAGAAGAGGAAGAAGGAAATACAAATGTGATCAGAAAAAAAGAAAACAAAGGAAAGACAAACCAAAAAAAAAAGAAAAAGAAGTACAGAACAGAGAGAAAATAAACTTGCGAAACAGCTAAACACACACACACACACAACCTGACGCACCTCACGGCCGGCAGCGCAGAGGTCGTAGGAGCAGCAGCAGCAGCGGCGGCGGCGGCTGCAGCGGCGGTGGCGGACTGTCGCTGTGAGGTGTCCTGCAGGGAAACGCCACCGATGCTGTCCTTGACCTTGAGCCGCACACGGGAGGGCCGCCGCGCACGTAGCCAGCGCTCGCCAAGGACCTTCATCTCGTCCGTGCGAAGAATGTTGTCCAAGTCCACCCCCGAGGGACTGGACGCTGCCGGAGGAGGAGGAGGGGGGGGGGGGTCATTACAGAAAAAAAGGTCATTAAGGGAAAAAAGGTCATTAAGGAAAAAAAGGTCATTAGAAAGAAAAAAAGGTCAGTAACCCTTTCCATCCGTGACGCAGACGTCGGCGTCACAGTATGGAAAGGGTCAAGAGGAAATGGAAGAGGATTAATGCTCTTCTAAACCTCTCAATCCTCCTCTAAATTCCTCTTAACCCTTTCATTGCTAAACGCTCACAGTGAGCGTTAGGCGTATTTGCTGGTGGTGCTAAACGCTCGCTGCAGCTCCAGTCGCACTTAAATCTCCCGCGTACGAGAGTGTTCCAACACTATTTCTCACAACACAGCATTGCCAATTGAGTGTGTTCTCCACTAAATTTGGTGGAAAATCATGTCAGCCCAACACGGAAAATCTACGGACGAGCAACTGGTGGATGTTGTTGTCCAATATAGCGACATTTTTGCATAGCTTCACCTATCACATGACTGATATTTTGACCAAATAGTTGTAAATTTTGCAGTTGGCAATACTGCCCTGCCAGCACCCCATCATCAAGGGATCTACAGTAGTTGCCTTACGGCTGACCGTCGCGCACGTATAAATGTACTACTTCACAGGCAACACCCCCTGAATGTGCCTGTACGTTCACAGGAGAGGCTTACATAGCCGAATCTTATAGAACTTGGCCTCCTCTTTCCAATGATGTTTTTGTTTTTTAGCTGTGATGAATAGTTTTTGAGATACAGCGGTTAAAAGAGCGAGCACTAGCATCACTTGCTGGTGGTGCTAAAGGCTCGCTGCAAGCGCCAGTCGCACTCACAGCAAAAAACATCCCCTGAACGTGCCTGTACGTTCACAAGAGAGGCTTACATAACCGAATCTTATAGCTGTGATGAATAGTTTTTGAGATACAGTGGTTAAAAGAGACCCCCTTCCCCCGCTGGGGTGCCCGAGCGCGCCTGAGGGGATAGTCTCGCTGCGAGCGCTTAGGAAGGAAAGGGTTAATCCTCTTCCATTTCCTCTTAAGAGGTTTAGAAGAGGATTAAGAGGAAATGGAAGAGAATTAAGAGGTTTAGAAGAGAATTAAGAGGAAATGGAAGAGAATTAAGAGGTTTAGAAGAGGACTAACGGTGACGCTGTTGGACGCCGACGTTGCTGGAGTGAAGGGGTTAAGGAAAAAAAGGTCATTAGAGAAAAAAAGGTCACTAGAGAAAAAAGGTCATTAAAAGAAAAAAGGTCATGAGAAAAAAAGGTCACTAGAGAAAAAAGGTCATTAAAAGAAAAAAGGTCATAAGAGAAAAAAGGTCATTAGAGAGAAAAAGGTCATCAGAGAAAAAAATAGGGCTGTTACTTTTTTGTCTATCTCTTTTCCTTTCATTCTGTTTTGTTTCTTATATAATGACCAAGAGAGACATTTGTGTATTTTTTTCTTTTCCCTTCCTTTCTTCCTCCTTCCTTTCTTCCTTTCTTATACAACTAACAAAACCACCATTCATGTATTCTTCACTCTCCAAGCTTCTTCAATTTTTCTTTCTCTTCCTTTCTCTCCCTTCCTTCCTTCCTTCCTTTCTCATTTTTCACTGTCATAAGGGCTGTCTTCACCCTCTCAAAATCTGCTATCACTAAAGTCTTGAGGGGAGAGAGAGAGGTGTCATTAGGGCTGTTTCTTAGGGCTGTTGTTAAAGGCTGTCATAAGGGCTGTCTTCAACCTCCCAAAGTCTGCTATCACTACAGTCTTGAGGGGAGAGAGAGAGGCGTCATTCGGGCTGCTTCTTAGGGCTGTTGTTAAGGGCTGTCTTCAACCTCCCAAAGTCTGCTATCACTACATTCTTATGGGCTGAGAGAGAGGTGTCATTAGGGCTGTTTCTTAATGCTGCTGTTAGGGGCTGTTGTTGGGGCTGCTGTTAAGGGCTGTCTTCAACCTCTCAAACTAGGTAGGTCAGGGTATGGTGGGCAGGTCCCGGAAGTTGTATAAGGAAGGAAGGAAGGAAGGAAGGGAAATGAAAATAAATACAGAAATGGAAGTCTTGGTCATGATGTAAGAAAGAAAGAAAAATAAGAAAAGAAAGACAGAAGGAAAGAAAAGGAAAAAAACAAACAAGAAAAGAAAGACAAAGACAAAGAAAAAAGGTCAAAACAGAACACACACACACACACACACACACACCAAAAAAAAAAAATAAAAAAAAAAAATAAATAAAATAAAAAAAAACCGCCACTCACCATCGGCCCAGAGCGTCTCCAGGAACATGACCGTGCTGCAGGGGTCATCCGCGTCACCCTCCACCAGGCACGGGTTGACCTGCTGGAGCTCAGTGAGGGGGGGGCGGGTGGCGGCAGGAAACGGGGGCGGTGGCTGCAGTGGCGGTGGGGGCGGCGGCGGCGGCTGTGGCGGCTGTCCGTGGTGGTGGTGGTGGTGGTGATGGTGGTGGTGGTGCTCCCTGGAGGCGGCGCTGGGCCTGGCATCATCGCAGGGGACGCCGTCGGGTTCGGTTCGGAGATACACGATGTCGCGATCTGGCTTGCTGTACCCCTCCCAGACCTCCTGTGGCGGGTACTTCCCCTTCAGGGCGGGCATCTCCTCCAGGACCGAGCTCTCGAAGACTGACGGGGCGGCACTGTGCTTAACCTGCCCAGGGGAAGAGGGGAAAGATAGGTTACGAGGAGGAAAGAAGGGAAGGGAAGGGAAGGGGCAGGAAGGACAAGGTGAAGAAGTAATGTGAAGGAAGGAAGGAAGGGAAGGGAGGGGAAGGAAAGGGGTAAGGAAGGGGAAGGAAGGAAGGGAGTAAGGAAGGGGAAGAAAGGAAGGGAGGGGAAGGAAGGGGCAGGAAGGAGGGGAGGGGATAAGGAAGGGGAAGGAAGGAAGAACAAGGTGAAGAAGTAATGTGCTGAGGAAGGAAGGAAGGAAGGAAGGAGTAACAAGGCAGGAGGGTAAGGGAGGAAGGTAACCAGGTACAGGAAGGTGAGGTAAATCATCACCCAGCTTCCTCTTCTTCTTCCTCCAGCACCAAGCTCTCACAGACTGGCGGGGCGGGGCTTAACCTGGCCAAGGGAGGAAGGGGGAGGAAGGTAAGGCCCTGTATACCAATAATAGGGAAGGACAAATAAAGGAAAGGCAGGAAGGAAGGAAGGGAAGAGAAGAAAATGATGCAGTGGGAGGGTGGAGAAAAAGAAAGACAGGAAGGAAGGAAGGAAGGAAGGAAGGAAGGGAACAGAAGAAAATGATGCAGTGGGAGGGTGGAGAAAAAGAAAGACAGGAAGGAAGGAAGGAAGGAAGGAAGGAAGGGAACAGAAGAAAATGATGCAGTGGGAGGGTGGAGAAAGAAAGACAGGAAGGAAGGAAGGAAGGAAGGAAGGAAGGGAAAGGAAGAAAATGATGCAGTGGGAGGGTGGAGAAAAGGAAAGACAGGAAGGAAGGAAGGAAGGAAGGAAGAACCAGTTTGGTGTTAAGAATGGCTTGGGAACTTGTGATGGTCTTTTGGTGTTGACACATGGCCTTCAGTCTTCTCCGGATTGTGGACATGAGTCTCGGCTTATTTCTTTGGGTTTTAGTTCAGCTTTTGATATGGTGAGTCATAAGGCATTGGTGTTTACACTGGAATGTTCTGGTGTAGGAGGGCATGACCTGGATGTGATGTCCGAGTCTTTAACTGATAGGAAACAACGCATAATTGTTGATGGTTCTTCTAGTGATTATACATTGGTGAAGTCCAGTGTTCCTCAAGGCAGTGTCTTGGGGCCGCTGTTGTTTGCTTTACTTACTATCGTCTGTACACTTAAGTCTGACCCAAGCTGAGAACATACACCCAAGCATGTTCGTAAGCACAGTGCAGATTAACAGAAAGTGCTGCGTGGGATAAACACAAACAGAGGTTAAAGAAAACTTGGAAGCCACAGCAGTAGCCAATCAACACTCAGCTTGCAAACACGCTTAGGTTCATGTTGTCAGCTTGGGTCAGACTTAAGTGAACAGATTTTAGTGTTATGTGGGGTGGCATATCCTCCAAAATGTTGTCATACGCTGATGACACGCCATCTTGTACTGCCATCTCCCCCAACACACCACCTTGTACTGCCATCTCCTCCCCCAACACACCACCCTGTACTGCCATCTCCTCCCCCAACACGCCACCCTGTACTGCCATCTCCTCCCCCCAACACACCACCTTGTACTGCCATCTCCCCCAACACACCACCTTGTACTGCCATCTCCTCCCCCAACACACCACCTTGTACTGCCATCTCCTCCCCCAACACACCACCTTGTACTGCCATCTCCCCCAACACACCACCTTGTACTGCCATCTCCTCCCCCAACACACCACCTTGTACTGCCATCTCCCCCAACACACCACCTTGTACTGCCATCTCCTCCCCCAACACACCACCTTGTACTGCCATCTCCGCCAACACACCACCTTTTACTGCCTTCTCCTCCCACTACACACCACCTTGTACTGCCATCTCCCCCAACACACCACCTTGTACTGCCATCTCCTCCCCCAACACACCACCTTGTACTGCCATCTCCTCCCCCAACACACCACCTTGTACTGCCATCTCCTCCCCAACACACCACCTTGTACTGCCATCTCCTCCCCAACACACCACCTTGTACTGCCATCTCCTCCCCAACACACCACCTTGTACTGCCATCTCCTCCCCAAACACACCACCTTGTACTGCCATCTCCCCAACACACCACCTTGTACTGCCATCTCCTCCCCAACACACCACCTTGTACTGCCATCTCCTCCACCACACCACCTTGTACTGCCATATCCTCCCCAACACACCACCTTGTACTGCCATCTCCTCCCCCAACACACCACCTTGTACTGCCATCTCCCCCAACACACCACCTTGTACTGCCATATCCTCCCCCAACACACCACCTTGTACTGCCATCTCCTCCCCAACACACCACCTTGTACTGCCATATCCTCCCCCAACACACCACCTTGTACTGCCATCTCCTCCCCCAACACACCACCTTGTACTGCCATATCCTCCCCCAACACACCACCTTGTACTGCCATATCCTCCCCCAACACACCACCTTGTACTGCCATATCCTCCCCCAACACACCACCTTGTACTGCCATATCCTCCCCCAACACCACCTTGTACCATCTCCTCCCCCAACACACCACCTTGTACTGCCATCTCCCCAACACACCACCTGTACTGCCATCTCCTCCCCAACACACCACCTTGTACTGCCATCTCCCCAACACACCACCTGTACTGCCATCTCCCCAACACACCACCTTGTACTGCCATCTCCTCCCCCAACACACCACCTTGTACTGCCATCTCCTCCCCCACCACCTTGTACTGCCATCTCCTCCCCCCAACACACCACCTTGTACTGCCATCTCCTCCCCCAACACACCACCTTGTACTGCCATCTCTCCCCAACACACCACCTTGTACTGCCATCTCCTCCCCAACACACCACCTTGTACTGCCATCTCCCCAACACACCACCTTGTACTGCCATCTCCCCAACACACCACCTTGTACTGCCATCTCCTCCCCAACACACCACCTTGTACTGCCATCTCCTCCCCAACACACCACCTGTACTGCCATCTCCCCAACACACCACCTTGTACTGCCATCTCCCCAACACACCACCTTGTACTGCCATCTCCTCCCCCCAACCCCCCACCTTTTACTGCCAACACCACCCCCAACACACCACCTGGAACTCCCATCTCCCCTAACACCCCACCTTGTACTGCCATCTCCCCTAACACGCCACCTTGTACTGCCATCTCCTCCCCCAACACACCACCTTGTACTGCCATCTCCTCCCCCAACACACCACCTTGTACTGCCATCTCCCCCAACACACCACCTTGTACTGCCATCTCCTCCCCCAACACACCACCTTGTACTGCCATCTCCTCCCCCAACACACCACCTTGTACTGCCATCTCCTCCCCCAACACACCACCTTGTACTGCCATCTCCTCCCCCAACACACCACCTTGTACTGCCATCTCCCCCAACACACCACCTTGTACTGCCATCTCCCCCAACACACCACCTTGTACTGCCATCTCCCCCAACACACCACCTGGTACTGCCATCTCCCCAACACACCACCTTGTACTGCCATCTCCCCAACACACCACCTTGGACTTCCATCTCCTCCCCAACACACCACCTTGTACTGCCATCTCCTCCCCCCAACACACCACCTTGTACTGCCATCTCCCCCAACACACCACCTTGTACTGCCATCTCCCCCAACACACCACCTTGTACTGCCATCTCCTCCCCCAACACACCACCTTGTACTGCCATCTCCCCCAACACACCACCTTGTACTGCCATCTCCCCCAACACACCCTGTACACTGCTCTCTCCAACACACCACCTTGTACTGCCATCTCCCCAACACACCACCTTGTACTGCCATCTCCTCCCCAACACACCACCTTGTACTGCCATCTCCTCCCCAACACACCACCTCGTACTGCCATCTCCCCACACACACCACCTTGTACTGCCATCTCCCCAACACACCACCTTGTACTGCCATCTCCTCCCCAACACACCACCTTGTTCTGCCTTCTCCCCCAACAAACCACCTTGTACTGCCATCTCCTCCCCAACACCACCTTGTACTGCCATCTCCTCCCCATCACAACACCTTGTACTTCTATCTCCTCCCCCACCACACCACCTTGTTCTTCCTTCTCCACCAACACACCACCTTGTACTGCTTTCTACTCCCCCAACACACCACCTTGTACTGCCATCTCCTCCCCCAACACACCACCTTGTACTGCCATCTCCCCCAACACACCACCTTGTACTGCCATCTCCCCAACACACCACCTTGTACTGCCATCTCCTCCCCAACACACCACCTTGTACTGCCATCCTCCCCAACACACCACCTTGTACCATCTCCTCCCCAACACACCACCTTGTACTGCCATCTCCCCAACACACCACCTTGTACTGCCATCTCCCCAACACACCACCTTGTACTGCCATCTCCCCCAACACACCGCCTTGTACTGCCATCTCCTCCCCCCCACACCCCACCATGTAATGCCAACTCCTCCACAACACACCACCTTGTCCTGCCATCTCCTCCCCAACACACCACCTTGTACTGCCATCTCCTCCCCAACACACCACCTTGTACTGCCATCTCCCCAACACACCACCTTGTACTGCCATCTCCTCCCCAACACACCACCTTGTACTGCCATCTCCCCAACACACCACCTTGTACTGCCATCTCCTCCCCAACACACCACCTTGTACTGCCATCTCCTCCCCAACACCCCACCTTGTACTGCCATCTCCTCCCCAACACACCACCTTGTACTGCCATCTCCTCCCCAACACACCACCTTGTACTACCACCTCCCCCAACACACCACCTTGTACTGCCATCTCCTCCCCAACACACCTTGTACTGCCATCTCCTCCCCAACACACCACCTTGTACTGCCATCTCCTCCCCCAACACACCACCTTGTACTGCCATCTCCTCCCCCAACACACCACCTTGTACTGCCATCTCCTCCCCCAACACACCACCTTGTACTGCCATCTCCTCCCCCAACACACCACCTTGTACTGCCATCTCCTCCCAACACACCACCTTGTACTGCCATCTCCTCCCCAACACACCACCTTGTACTGCCATCTCCTCCCCAACACACCACCTTGTACTGCCATCTCCTCCCCAACACACCACCTTGTACTGCCATCTCCCCAACACACCACCTTGTACTGCCATCTCCCCAACACACCACCTTGTACTGCCATCTCCTCCCCAACACACCACCTTGTACTGCCATCTCCCCAACACACCACCTTGTACTGCCATCTCCCCAACACACCACCTTGTACTGCCATCTCCTCCCCAACACACCACCTTGTACTGCCATCTCCTCCCCAACACACCACCTTGTACTGCCATCTCCTCCCCAACACACCACCTTGTACTGCCATCTCCTCCCCAACACACCACCTTGTACTGCCATCCTCCCCCAACACACCACCTTGTACTGCCATCTCCTCCCCCAACACACCACCTTGTACTGCCATCTCCGCCCCCAACACACCACCTTGTACTGTCATCTCCTCCCCAACACACCACCTTGTACTGCCATCTCCCCAACACACCACCTTGTACTGCCATCTCCTCCCCAACACACCACCTTGTACTGCCATCTCCTCCCCAACACACCACCTTGTACTGCCATCTCCTCCCCAACACACCACCTTGTACTGCCATCTCCTCCCCAACACACCACCTTGTACTGCCATCTCCTCCCCAACACACCACCTTGTACTGCCATCTCCTCCCCAACACACCACCTTGTACTGCCATCTCCTCCCCAACACACCACCTTGTACTGCCATCTCCTCCCCAACACACCACCTTGTACTGCCATCTCCTCCCCAACAAACCACCTTGTACTGCCATCTCCTCCCCAACACACCACCTTGTACTGCCATCTCCTCCCCCAACACACCACCTTGTACTGCCATCTCCTCCCCCAACACACCACCTTGTACTGCCATATCCTCCCCCAACACACCACCTTGTACTGCCATATCCACCCACAAAACACCACCTTGTACTGCCATATCCTCCCCAACACACCACCTTGTACTGCCATCCTCCCCAACACACCACCTTGTACTGCCATCTCCCCAACACACCACCTTGTACTGCCATCTCCCCAACACACCACCTTGTACTGCCATCTCCCCAACACACCACCTTGTACTGCCATATCCTCCCCAACACACCACCTTGTACTGCCATCTCCCCCAACACACCACCTTGTACTGCCATATCCTCCCCCAACACACCACCTTGTACTGCCATATCCTCCCCCAACACACCACCTTGTACTGCCATATCCTCCCCCAACACACCACCTTGTACTGCCATCTCCTCCCCCAACACACCACCTTGTACTGCCATCTCCCCCAACACACCACCATGTACTGCCAGCTCCTCCCCCCACCCACCACTTTGTACAGCCATCTCCTCCCCCAACACACCACCTTGTACTGCCATCTCCTCCCCCAACACACCTCCTTGTACTGCCATCTCCCCCAACACACCACCTTGTACTGCCATCTCCTCCCCCAACACACCACCTTGTACTGCCATATCCTCCCCCAACACAGGTATCAGCAGCCAGTGTTCTGAAAGAGGATGTCTCCAGAAGTCATCCTTGGTGTACTCAGTGGGGGATGAAGTTGAATCTTTTGAGCTCCCAGGATCTCATTATTAGCAGATTCAGGTCTCTTCTTCCTAGCCACCCTGATATTATTTTTAACAAGTCTGTGATTAAGAATTGTGAGTCCTTAAAGCTACTGGGGGTGACGTTAGACTCTAAACTAACATATGAGTCTCACTTGCGGTCTGTTGCTTCGTCAATCTCAGAAAATTGGTCTTCTTCACGAGTGCAACGAGATGGTTTCTGACCACAGCGTTGAATTCCTTTTATTCCTTTTTATTGCCACATTGAGTAGTGCTCCCCTGTCTTCCTCTCTGATGCACTCCCATATGAAGGAAGCTCCTGGACCAGGCCTTTAATCAGATCAAGTTTTTGCTGCTTAATCTAAATATTAATCTTGAACATCACCGCATTGTTGGCTCTCTGACTCTGTTGTATAAGATCTTTAACAATCATAACTATCCTTTACATTCTTCAAATCTCAATGACTTGGCATTTTCAGCTGTACGTTTTAATACTTCCCAATTTTCAAGAAGCTTTGTTCCCTGTATAACCATATTGTGGAGCCAGCATCCAAATGATGTTGTTAAAGCTGAAAACCCGCAATTATTTATGAACAGAGTCAATAGTTTTTTACTAAAGTGACTTGCTCTTTCCTAAGGCCAATGTTCCCCCTCTGGGACCCTTACTGGGTATATAATTCCACGAACTCTCCAGAGAGGCTGGCGTTCTTGGCCTATAATAATAATAATGATAAAAATAAGGGAGGGAGGAAGGACAAAGGGAGAAAGGCAAAAGAAAAAAAGCCACACTCACACACCCATCCACCCACCTGTCCGCACGGGGTGGTGAGTGCGTCGCCGTCCATGCCCGGCGCGGTGCAGAGTTCGCTGAAGGAGATGTTTGCAGTGTGGCCCAGCATGGCGGCGTTGGTGTCTACCTTGAGGGGCTCAGAATACTTGGGCGGGTCCTGCAGCAGTGTGGGGTCATGCGGCTTGAAGCTAACCAGCGGCAGGGACACACTCTGGCCCCCTGCCCCCCCGCCGCCCACCAGCTCCCCGCACGGCTCCTCTGGGCGGGCGCACTGGGCAGGGGGCACCTCCATCACGCTGGGGGGCTCCAGGGGCACGTAGTTCATCTCTGTGAGGTACTGGGGCTCCGGGGCGGCCAGATAGCTCGGGGCGTCGCCAGGGAAGCCAAACACTTGCAGCGAGCGGCACAGCGCCACCACGCTGGACAGCCGGTGCCGCGGCACCAACAGCTCCCCGCAGTACAGGTACTCAACCAGGGCGCGCAGCTCACCTGTACACACAGAGGAGAGACCTCATTACAACACACTCACTCCGGGACGGCTCACAGGGATCAGACAACACAGACCTTAGTACTGGGATGGGGAAGGGAAGCCATGAAAGGAGTGCTGCCTGATGCTGAGGATCTGATCACATTCTTTTGCATGTGTCCAAAAACCTTATCATCAGCACCTAATGCTGTGCTACTGGCCATGCTACATCTTGCCCCACGGGGCGGCCCCCTCACTGGGTGATATGAGCAGCCCCAGGTTGTCTGGCACACCACCTAATGCTATGCTACATCTTGCCCCATGGGGCGGCCCCCTCACTGGGTGATATGAGCAGCCCAAGGTTCTGGCACACCACTTAATGCTGTGCTACATCTTGCCCCATGGGGCGGCCCCCTCACTGGGTGATATGAGCAGCCCCAGGTTGTCTGGCACATCCCCTAATGCTGTGGTACATCTTGCCCCACGGGGCGGCCCCCTCACCAGGTGATATGAGCAGCCCCAGGTTGTCTGGCACATCCCCTAATGCTGTGCTACATCTTGCCCCACGGGGCGGCCCCCTCACTGGGTGATATGAGCAGCCCCAGGTTGTCTGGCACATCCCCTAATGCTGTGCTACATCTTGCCCCACGGGGCAGCCCCCTCACCAGGTGATATGAATAGCTCCAGGTTGTCTGGCACATCCCCTAATGCTGTGGTACATCTTGCCCCACGGGGCGGCCCCCTCACCAGGTGATATGAGCAGCCCCAGGTTGTCTGGCACATCCCCTAATGCTGTGCTACATCTTGCCCCACGGGGCGGCCCCCTCACCAGGTGATATGAGCAGCCCCAGGTTGGTGCTGGACATCTGCAGCTCCGCCATGCCGGGGCCGAGGGACTGCAGGCGCTCCTGAAAGAACTTGCTGCCGGCCGCCAGGACAGCCTTGTGTGCGTATATGTGCACGTCGTCGCACACCAGACGCACGTCCAGCAAGGCGGCCTGTGTGTAGAGGTGGTAGAGGCTGCTGGCCAGCATGGCGCTGTGCTCCGTGCAGGACAGCCGCGTGTTGGCGTCCATCATGGCCTGCTGCGGGGGGCAGCCGCCTCACTCCCCTTGGCTACTCCCTGCCGCCAGGAGGGAGCTGACACTGGGGATGATGGCTGCTGGTCACTCTGCAGCATAGTACGACCCTGGAAGAGAGGTGATAACCCTTCAGATAAATGGTGGTGATGGGCAGCATCAGTGACCACCACCCCGTTCAGTCCGGACTCTTTAGTTTTCCTCTCCCTCCCTGCAGCAGCTGTGAGTGACCCACATTAATTAACCCTTCTTATCAATGCGTGCACCCTCTTCATTTATTTGCTTACCTCATTACTTAGCTGCTTCCCTATTTATCTATTTATTTGTTTATTTACCCTACATTATATATTTACCCTCAACAAATGCTGAGTAACCCACACTTGTCTAATGGCCCTGGGTGACCATTTCTGTGAGGCTGCAGTGTGGTGTTGTGGTGGGGTCATTAGGTCATGGGCTATTGTTACTAGGTTAGGTAAGTAAGGTAAGGTTGAGAACATAGACCAGAGCTACCTTGGTGAATCATAAGGTTGGGGTACTGTTCATTAGGTTAGGTAAGTAAGGCAAGGTTGGGAGCATAGACCAGAGCTACCTTAGTGAATAATAAGGTTGGGTGTTATTATTAGGTTAGGTATATAAGTGAGGTAACATTGGGAGCATACACCAGAGAAATGTTACTTTAGTGAATAATAATGTCAGGGGTCACTCTTAGGTTAGGTAAGGTAAGGTAAGGTTGACAGCATATACTTGAGCTACCCAACCTAGTGAATAATAAGGTTTGGGGTTACTACTAGGTTAGGTTAGGTACGGTAAGGTTGGAAGCATGCACCAGAGCTACCTTACCTTAGTGAATAATAAGGTCAGGGGTCACTATTAGGTTAGGTAAGGAAGGTAAGGATAGGAAAGGTAAGGTTAGGTTGTCAGCATATGCTGGAGCTACCTAACCAAGTGAAGAACACCCTAAGCCCTAACCTATCACCCTGTGGTAACCCAGCTGTTGTGTTAGAGGTTATTAATATGTTATTCATCAGGCAGGCAATTTTCCTTCATTGTAAGTACAGTCCAGGCATCTAAACACAGGTGCTCTGTGGTGCAGTGGTAGCGTCCCTGACTACGAATCTGTGGGCAAGGGTTCTAATCCCGGCCTGGGCAGTCACAGTGCTGCCCACCCAGCTGTTCATCCTTCTTGTGGGCTGGTTGGTAAATGGGTACCTGGGCACACCTGGGGAAGGCAAACTGGTAACCCAGTGTCGTGTTTCTCTGTGTCCTCCAATTTCTGGCAGTCTGTTTTGTCTAAAAAACAAAAGGCAGATTGCTATGAACATGGATCTGTGTGCGCAGCTGGTCAGGTAAGATAACATTGTTTTTTGAAAATATCAAGATGCTATTTTCTGTAAATTTATATCGTTATCATTGTTATCGCTGATGAGGCTTCAGGCCGCAGTCCACCGCTGTAGCAGCGCTCCACAGGGCCGCTAACATTATACAGTAATATTAGCACCTAAAGTTGTCCTCAATCCTCGTATTTGTTAAGTCGTAGGATTTAGCGAATAAGTGAGTCTTCAGCGCTTTCTTGAAGATTGCCAGACTGTCACTGTTCTTAACGTCCCCGGGTAACTCATTATTGAGTCATGAGGCATTAATTTCTCACTGACATGGTTGTCAGATGAAAAGTCACATATTTTGTAGACTATTCGTCTACAAAATATGTGTCTTGACTTATCAAGCAACGCAACTTGGTAAACCTGGATATTTGAGAAATATTCTACAGGATTTTCATCTGGACACCACCATGTCAGTGAGACACAGTACACAACGGTATAGACTCTGTGAGCCCAGGGTCAACCTGGAACTGGGTTTCAGAGCATCTGAGAAGAAATTTACTGATGAATCCCTGCATGAAGGCTATTTATTGGTCCTTCACTTCACCTATTACAAAACAGAGCACTGTACTGGATACATTGATGTTTTCCTAAGAAAGAATAAAACAATATGTCTTCCCGTGCTGGAAAACACTGGGGGGACAGCCGTGTACACCCGACCAGCTGCGTACACGGGTCCGTACATGTTCATGGCAAGTTTGTAAACAAAACGGACGGCCAGAAACGGGAGGATGCGGAGAAACACGACACTGGATGTCCTACTGGCCCTGTGTTGGGGCTCCCTCCCACCACAGGCTCAAGGGACAGCGGGATGGAGATGGTCACTGTCACCACACACAGCCATGGCGCATGCTTCAAACTTTACCTTCATCAAGACACACAGTAATGGTGCAGAGAGAGGCAAGGGTTCCCTCCCCCACAGACTCAAGGCACACAGATGGTCACCGCTGCCACCTGAAGCTGACCTCTCTTTTGGCCCTTTCATCTTTTATGCGAGCAGTGATTAGCGGGATATTTTGATATTTTTAGACTTTTTGTTGCCCTTGAGCTACTTCCTAAGTGGTATATCTAGACACACTCAGTAATGCACTACATTTTGAGGTGTGACCCAACTGTAAGAGAGCTGATTCACAAGAATCACGACAAGCTAAAATTAGAATGGGGAATATACACAGTGAGAGACAGA